>NW_026929375.1:0-37175 GCF_032062105.1 Saccostrea cuccullata | reverse complement strand
TGTTGTAAGCTGCACAGCTGCCATTACTCCATCTGTCGTTATCCCTGTCTGGTGTGGAGAAGTTCATCCCGGACAGATCGAGGTCAATAGGGTTACCTGTGTCCAACATACTGTCTCCTGTAAAAGTAAAGAAAATGAAAATCAAGAAAACCAAGGAATATGACCCCATAAATGTTGCCAATGTGATTTAATTCCAGGTAAACTGATTTCTTACACAATATTATTATAAATTTTACAGTTAAGTTAATCGATTGGTGATTAAATTGGTGATTTATCCAATTTAAATGTCATCTTTACACCTGGATAACATAGCATCCTACTCGATTTAATTTAAGTTTATACAAATACACTACATGACTACCAACTGATTGTTACCAAAACTCAGATACTAGTGTTGGATAATATACTATCCCACGAAATGCGTTCGTGATGTTTAAATTTAGATAAAATGACTTGCATATTTTTTTAGTTACCGATAATTAAAATGAATTCTCCCAATATTTCTTTTTATAATAACTATTTACATATAAAATATATTTTGTATAAAATTAAGGGAAAGAAACTACAGATAAATATCTTAGAGATTGTAATCTAATCCATTACCAGATATGTAATCTGTTACATAATTTGACTTTTCTATCACCTAAAACTTCTCTACGGCTAAAGTTACTGATATTTTGTCCATTATTTACAAAGTCTTTAAAAATCCAAAAGATTTTATATCCATCCTACTGATTACACAGACGACCCACCTAATGTCCCCTCCGTTGGTCCATTCAGTTAAAGTCTGTAGTTGTCTGTCTCGTTGTTTACAGAGAATTCACCGTACTGTTCATAAAGAGTGGTTCCATTGGTCAGAATAATGGACACGTACAGAGAAGATTTGTTTTTAGTTAATTGATGGATGACGTCTTTTCCTTAAATAAAAAAGTGAATTACATGGATTGATATTCTTTCTTGAAATAGATCTAATTTAAGGAGGGTTTATTGTCTGGTCTCGCGTCTCCATATGAATGAAATTCTCGAGAGGGACGTTATACAATATACAATCAAATCAAATATTGTTCGATATCTGACTAAATGAAATATATTTTTTATAATTTCTTTAGATATGTTTTGGTGTTATGGATTCTTACAATCATGGATATATATTTTTTTCTGAAACCACGGAGCCAAATTCAGTCAAACTTACAAAAATGACGTAAATGTAACATTTGTTTTATGATTTTTACTGAAAAATGTACAAGGGTTGTCCGGTAAAATCTTCTCGTGAACAGCTAAAGGGCATAACTTAAAGAACGTCCTATCTAAAAACGACCCAAACGTTTCTGTCCAAGATGTGCATCTAAATGGTATATATAGTCACGTATAAAATATACAAAAAACGATAAAATTAAACGACAGGAAATATTTGTGGATGGGGGTGTTGTGCACCTACATGTGTATGCGCACTTGCCAAGTTTGGTGACAATCTACTATTTAGTTATTTTTAAGGACGGTCTAAAAATACAGGTTCATTTACAATATTATTATATAGGAAAATGCCATTTTTGGCTATTTGAATAAACTTCTTTTGTTCAAATCATAACATAGATAAATTATACTACATGTATATTGAACATTATGCGTAAGAAGCATAAAATTCTACCATCTGGTTTCCAGAGGGGGCATATCAAAATGTCAAAATTATTGTAGTTTTTCCTGTTTTTATGGAGTGCTATGAAGTATGATGGATACAAAGGATTCATATAAGAATAAAAATACACGATTGTGAGATTCTCAAAGTTCTATGTTCTGATTTTAAGAGTTTATAGTTAATAGTTTTTAATAACTTTTTCTGACATCCTCTAAAAAAGTGTCAGTGTATCATTACATGCTACAAACATTCTATTACGACTTCATTCAAACTATCAGTTGAAAACTTGTTTAAAATCAATATTTAAAATAATTGTTTTAGATTTTCAACCTGTGATTTCGTAATATTCTGTACAATTTCATAAATTGCTTGAAAATATAAGTTTCAAAAACATAAATGCGCTTTATTTGACTATGATGCCCAAAGAATTGCGCAATGGAAACCCCCAGTCGGCCCTCCTAAAAAAAGGACCTTATTTGCTAATGGTCATAATTTGCCCTCAAAGTTCAGTTCAGTTCATTTTATGCATAAAATGGAAATGCAGATATACCAATTTATTGATTATCACTTGGTGTTAATGCATCAACATGAAATGGAAAGTTTCATTCCCTATCAAAACAAGATGTGTTTGTGAAACACTATGCGCCCGGCAGCAACAAAATTCTAAAAAAGCTATATAGCTATTTGAGCATATATGTCATAGTGAAGGTCATTGACTTTGATATCATTTGAAAGAAATTGGTTAGTAAAATATGAATATCAAAGATGGAGTCACTATCTCTCGTGGTTCAAAAGTTATGACAAAGGTACGAAAAAAAACTATATTAGCATAAAGATCACAGTCAAGGTCACAAGGTCAATGACCTTGGTGTCAGTTGAAAGAGATTAATTAATGGAGTATGCATGCTAAATATGCTGTCTCTATCTTCTAAGGATCGAAAGTTATGGCAAAGGTACAAAAAATTATTTTTAACTTACAAGTGACAGACAAGGTCACAAGGTCACTAACAGTGGTGTCATTTGAAAGGGCTTAATTAAGGAAGTACACATACCTAATATGAAGTCTCTATCTTTCACGGTTCAAAAGTTATGGCGAATGTTTAAGTTTGCAAATAAAAGCAAATGTAAGCATATAGGTCATAGTAAAGGTCACAAAGCCATTGACCTTGGTGTCATTTGAAAGAGCTTACATGTAATTAGTGGAGTACGCATACCAAATATGAAGTTTCTATCTTTCTTGGTTTAAGAAAAACTGCGAAGGTTAGATTTTGCAGACAAATTGACTAACAAACAGACAGACAGGACAAAAACAATATACGCCCCGGATCTATCAATCCGGTCGCATAAAAATTCTCCTAGAAGTCCAGGTCTAAGAAAACTAACTATATGAAATTGCAATGTTATTGAATTTTAGGGCAAAGAGGTACGTATAATTGGGTACTTTCAGTGAAGAAAAATAATACCACTGCACTCTATGATCTCAGAAATAAAACAAGTCCTTTAATCACCAGAATCAGTTCTATCATTTGATTATTGCATTTTTACATAATAAAAAAAAAATACTTTAAAAATTGGCCGTTTTGTAGCCTATTTTCAGAATATGAGGAAGATGACGCATTTTGTTACATTATAATGCATTGGCTAGCCAGAAAATTAATTCATTTTTGATAGATACGTAGTCACCAAAGATCTTAGTGATATTCAATGCATTGTTAACTAAATTGCAGCTTCACTTTTTCAGAAATTCAAAGGGCCAAATAAGGCAAAAATGAACCTTGCACTTTGACTAAAAAATATTTAAAAAAACAAATATTTTGTTAATTTTGCGGAAAACTTTGACACTTTGAACAACGTGGGCAAAAACTTTGACCTTTGAAAAACTTTGGCAAAAACTTTAACACATTGAAAAACTTTAGTGAAAACCTTGACACTTTAAAAAAATTTGGCGAAAACCTTGACACTTTGAAAAACTTGGTAAAACTTTGACACATTCAGAAACTTCGGAGAAAACTTTGACACTTTGAAAAACTTTGGCGAAAACTTTGACACTTTGAAAAACTTTATCGAAAACCTTAACACTTTAAGAAAATTTTGACGAAAATTTTGAAGCTTTGAAAATTTTATCAAAAGCTTTAACACTTTGGAAAACTGCATCAAAAGATTTATCATTTTGAATAATTTTAACGAAAACTGTGACACTTTGAACAATTTTATCGTAAACTTTGACACTGAAAAATTTTGTCGAAACTTTGACACTTTGAAAAACTATATCGAAAACTTTGACAATTTGAAAAAACTTTATCAAAATATTTAACAGTCTGGGAAAATTTTGACGAAAACTTTGTCAATTTGGCAAAAACTTTGACACTTTGCGAAAACTTTGACACTAACAATAAATCATAAAAAGTAAATCTTATTCTTATTTAAATGGAATTGCGTTTCTTTTGCGTGTCAGTGTATCATTGAAATATATTAAAATTGTTCTTGAACAAGAAGGAGTTGTCGCTCTTTTATCGTTTTGTTTGATCAGTTATTATTAATTAATAAATTTTCAGTTACTCTGACCTCAGAATGGCAATACTAAGGATAATCTTTTATTTCTTTCAAATGGTATCATAACACTTGGTTAAACAAATATATATAGAACTTTCGTTAATGCACTATGCATTCATGACATTGCATAACATAAATCTTACCCGAATTATATTTTACAGAAACTAATTTATAAAATATTAACAAAATAAATCCATCGTTGAAGCACGAAATTAAGTAAAAAATGTATTCCGCATATTTTCATTCCATTGAGAATTGATTTTTGAGACTTGATATTTGTTACATTATTAAGAAATGAAATACATATTTATGTACACCTATCCAGTAAGACGAATTAACAGAACCAAACCCTTCTTTATACTAATTTCAAGTTCTGTTGAAATCCGTTGATCCGTCAACACGCCTCTGTATAACCTATTGTATTAACAAAAAGATCTTTGAAATCATTTCATCAAATATTTATTCCTACCTCTGTTTCAATGCCATGCAGTGATTAATCAGTCATTATACTGACCGTCCAACCTCCATCTTTTATATCCATATCACAGTAAATACCACTGAACGGCTGTACCAGGGATAGATCGTATAAACACAGGACGCAGTAAAACCGTCAGCAAGCAGACTTTTACAGTCCATAGGACGAACATTTCCTAAAATTAAAAAAAAGCAATAACTATTTTTATTTAGACCCAAAGTGGCATATATATCAGAAACAGTGAAGAAGAAAGTAGACAATTCATTACAATAACCCATCAATTAAATGTATCTACATAGGATGAACCTTTACCATTTAGTCAACTTTATCATCACTGAAAGGTCAGTTAACAGTAGATACCTGCCATTGAACTCCCTTTTAGTCACTTTTTAAAGGTGATGGACATTTCATTAAACTTGAACAACAGGATTAACAAGAGGCACACGGGCCTTATAGGACATCCCAGCATTATGCAACAACTTCCCAATAATTGATTGATTGATTGTATACCGTAGGCTTTTAACGTCCCTCTCCAGAATATTTCACTGATATGGAAACGTCACCATTGCTTGTGAAGGGCTGCAAATTTAGGCCTATGCTCGGCACTTACAGCCTTTAAGCAGGGAGGGATCATTATCCTGCCACACCTGCTGTGACATCGGTTTATACGGTCTCATCCGAAGGATCGCCCCACTTAGCCGCCTTTTACGACAAGCAAGGGGATACTGAGGACCTATTCTAACCCGGATCCCCACGGGGCGCCCAATGATTGAATTTGGTTCATGTTTTAAACTAGATGTCATGGAATTCACTATTTTGAAAGAGTCACCACTGCTCATCATAACTATACACTCAGCAGTGGCTTAGTTTGTTACCTTATTACCCATAGGCAGGGTAGGGGAACGAAGAATGCATTTCAACTGATCAGTAATATTCAGCAATAATCAGTAGTACCTCTCAGTAATATTCAGCATTAATCAGTAGTGACCCTATCGTACTACACATGAAGTTATAACACTAGGGCACATATTTTACAATTTTGAATAAGGCAATGTCCTTTGGTATCAAAAGGATCTGATTAATACCAAAACGCAGATTTTAAACAATTAATTTATTTTCCATATAGAGGTAGAGACTCCTTCTATGGTAACTATGAACCAGGGGCCTTGAAATTCAAAGTTTGGAAGAGGGGCCAAGGAGGAGAGAGGATTTTCAAATATTAAATGTATTTCACTATAAAGTCAATATAGCCCCACCCTAACACCAGAACCCCTGACCCTCGGTTATAAATTTCACAATTTTAGAAGAGGCAATCTTGCTCATTATGTATATATACTTAGTTAGTTTATTTAAAACCCATTAACTTTCGGAGATAAATCATACGGATTTAAGATCAAAAGTTATTTGAATAAACATCTTAATAATGGATTAGATTCAACGATATTTCATTACGATAAATCAATGCCATTTCAGCATAATTTAAAGATAAGCCATTTGAAGCTTTTTGTCAAATATTTATTGAAGTAATAAAATCAGAAAAAATGCTCTTAACTTTTCAATTTTTATCATTATCAGAGCACATTTATAAAAATAAATTAATTTATATTAGATGAACTATGGGTAATTTGATCAATTAAATATATTCTGGATGATGATCTTTCTTTCAATTGAGGAAAGTAGGATATAAAGATACAAGCATGAATTATTAACTAAGATCTATTTCAAAGATATTTTCTTAACCAGTTCACCCATATGGCAGTTCACCAATATGGCATTAATAATACTGATTAAAAATCCCTATTTTAATCGATTTTAAGAATTTTTTTTCTCTTGATGATTGTTTTTTACTGATAAAATCTCATCTTTCTTACCTTAATTAAAACATTCATAATATTATATCAATACATAATATGCATTTTATCAGTTATGTATCTGTTATATTAAACTTGCTTATATCTTTTTTTCAAATAGGGGCGTATTCTATAGACTTCTCAAAATAACGTACCTAAAAAAAAACACCAAGCGAGGTTTTAGCCAAGTAACATTAATGTTACCTAACTGTTCAAATCTTTAATGCTTCAATAAAAGTATCATGATATACATTGAAATAGTTATCATCGGAACACTAGGTCATGTTTCCAAATATTAAGGAATGAAACTTATTTCAACATAAGATGTATCAAACATTTAGGCCAATTTACGCTTTAAAACTGCGAAATATATACTTTGAGACATTGTTAATACAATGAAATATAATTATTTGGAATTGACAATAGAGTCGAATAAAATAGCTCCGCGCACTTTTTAGGATCACACAAATTTTCGCACAAATTAACATCACATTGTTACAATTCCATTTTGTTATACAAGACAACAAAATGTATCTTAAAATCTTAAAAAAAATGTTTCAAATGATCATGACTTAATTTTATTTCTATCTTACTTAAGATGTAATTTTCACAAATTAATTGGAAGGATTTTGATATATTTTTTGTTGAAGGATTGTGATAATTCTCAATTAGTTGTTCATGGTTTCTCGTTATTTGCAGCTGTCTTTGTATCCATTTTTATGCAAAAAGTTCTTTGCTTTGTCTAGACACAAAAAACTGAAGCTCATGTACATTCTGTATTCTCTATACATTAACATGACTCTAACATGCAAAATTATAACAGTAATTTTCATCTGTTAAACTGCTCTCCTTGTTAAAAAGCTGGGTTTTTTTTAAAGAGTTACGACCTGAGATTGAGCATCATAGAAGATTCGCACCATTGCAAAATTTGAATGTTGTAGACCCCTACAGTAAAATAATTTTGTATTCAATAGTAACAATTGCATATTTTAAGGGATAAACAATCCTTTACTATCGAACCCTTTGCATTATTTTTTATGGTATCATTTATAGGGGGCCACGTTTCGATAAAGCCAAGACAAGTATGGCAAATGTGCAAAGTACTTAGAAAATGTTCAACTTTAAGAAGTCTGTTTGGAAATTACAGCTAAATAATATCAAAGACAGGTCGATCAATTTCATTTGTGACTACGTATGGTAAAATCATACAGACGTAACATCATACGATTTTTTAATAAAGCCCTCTTCAAAATCTTTACTTAGAAATCTTGTTATACTGATGATTTTGAGGAACATGTGAACATGTACCTTTGTCGAAAGTTATGTCATACAAACTAGGAAAATGTATCGTACTTATATCAGAGAAGTTTTATTGCAAGAAGAATGTTGATTTGTGGGAAAAAGCATGTGAGCTTAAAAAAGTTAGAGGAGTTGTATACCAGCGTAGAAGCGGGTTATCTGTAAACAACTGTGAAGTAATCTGAAAAATAAAAACGACCTATTAGCGAACCAACTTATAGGCGAGTATATTTTGCATTACCTTCCGAGTCCGGAAAATAGTATCTCCATCCTACTTCCGGTACTGCTGAATTAGTTGAATGACATCCGGTGTAAAGTCGACATTTCTGTCTTTGTAAATTGACACCAAAGTAAGTACACCCTGGACGACACATTGCAGAGCACATAAACAGTGATTGAGTGTCATATTCAGACAGGAGATTTTCCTGGAGTATCTTGTCGTCTAAGTCTATTTTAGCAGTGTAGCGCCTTGATACAGAAGTAGAAAGCCTAAACAAAACAACAAATAAAGCCCCAAAGAATACCTTGTTCATCATAGTAATTGTTATTTCTGAAGTCTCAATCTGTCATTTCAAGCTTAAATATAAATGAATTAACTTTTTTTAAACCGAATTCTTAAGTAATCAATTTCTGATTCGATAAATCCGAGATTTCATAAATCGATCCATGGGCGGGTCTACGTGATATTAAAGATTAACAAACATTAAAGATGTTTATTTGAATAACAGGGTTAATTACCGGAGGACCAGGCGGCTGCTCTATACATATACATCTGTAAGTTTAAAATCTGGTGTATGGGATTGAGGTGGGGGAAGTTATTCTGAATGAAATTTATTTAAACATTAAAAACATTATACATTAGCATGTTCTTTCCATTTATAAATTATGTGATACGTAAGATTTTAACGTCCATAAAGTGAATCTTTAAATATATATATGTTTTTCATATTTTATATATAAAGTTGCTTATAATTTACTGTCGAAAAATTGACAGGTCCTTTTTTTGAACTTCGAATTTTACTTCTCGCATAAAATCGTACGTTACAAATTTCGTGTTTTATATTCTTTATATCTTAGTCATTTTCTAAAATAGGTGATGTATTGGAAGATGTGTGTGTCTGATTTTAATCTATATGTTATACAGCCACTATTTACTTAAGGAATTAATTTAAATATCTTTTAAAAGTGTATCGTTATTTCGATTTTCATCCGATTTAAAGACGTACAACACACTGGGGGAGATAACTCTTGCGATTTCAATTGAACGTTTGACGTGACGTCAAGTTTAACGTCAAAAATAAAGCGTCAAAATGACGAGTAAAACGATCCCGATGTATATCAATCATGCAAGGAAAATGGGATATGGGGATTGGCTGTGATTATGAGTACCATACTCAGTCCATATGTATTTTTCAATTAACCCGATTAAACTCCGTAAAAAGCAAGACATAAAATACCATCCCTTAATGGTTTATTTCATTTCATATGATCAAAGCGCAGCATTTTTTTATGCTGAAAAATGGCTATATACATGTATAACATTCCGATTAATGGTCTTTATTATAATTTGTGCATTTACTATATAAATATTGTTTTTCTTCTTTCATTAAATAAAACAATTAACAAACAAAAAACTTTTTACAATGTAAAATCGATGTTGTTCTCAGACCCTTACTGAACAAAGAGGAACAACTCTAATAATGTAGGAGATGTTTGTTTTCCTCCCTTTATTCACGGTTTTCCGCATACACAGAATCAAATAAGTACAGCAAGACCTGATAAATCCGAGAATTCAATTGAAAACTACGGTATAGACCTCATAGACACAATGTAAGTAAAGAATTGAAAAGAATTGTTTACTAGTACTGAAATTATCTGAATATTATGAATATCCTATTGCAGCAAATCGTTTGACTTTCTGTCACTGTCAACAATGTCGGTTCGCATTTCCTCGAATCAAAATAAAACGTAGCCTATAATTTTTTTAAAAATATCAAAGTGCGATTTGATATAGATTAAAATAGATGAAGAGTTTAATGCATGTTTGATATTTTGAAGTTAATGAGGACGAATACGGAGTTTTCCTTTTAACTTTAGAAGCAATGACATTGAAAGAATGCGTACAGTATCGTGAGGGGTGTACATGTATGCAAATGTCCATGTATCCCCACGGCCACATACTGTCTCGAGCTCGTTTGAAATAATGACATGAAAGAAATAAATATATAAGCTAGGATATAATTATTCCATTTGTATCACAAGAGAGAACATACACCATTTTTGTTGATGAATAAAATTAAAGAAATAAAATTAATTAATAAAAATCAACATATTCATGTGATATGGAATGCATAACGCATACATACATGTGGGTTAAAAACTAAAATCCTTCAGTAATTTTTTCCTGATATTTTCCCATATAAAAGGAGCAGTCAATATTTATTCTGCATTCATTAATTTAAAAACTAATGCATACCTCCGGGATTCAAATGACGAATTACTAGTTATGTGCACTGTACAAACGACGTTTCGTCAAACGCTAATGGTCTGCGACGCAAAAAAGGAAGGGGTGGGGGTGGTAGGGGTTATTCAAAAATTGCCGAAAAATCTACATTTAAATACGTTTTACATATGAGAACTTTTAAATATGTAAGTTAATATATTTTTGAAGCAAAAGCAATATTTCAATTTGATTTTTTTAAAATGTGTATTTGTAGATTCATAGCAAAGTGATCGACCCCGTCTGAAAGACGCGCGGGAACGTGATTTATTGAGAAAGGGGGAGGGGGTAATTTTCCACTATTTAATCAAAACTGGTCGTACAAAAATTATACAAAAAATTATGAAGATAATTTTTACTACCAGCTACCTAAATAAAGTTTTTTACCAAAATTAAACGACAGATTTTTTCACAAAAAAATTTTGAATTTGAAAAATACACAATTTTCAAGGCTTAGATAATTCATAGTTTTTCAGTTTAAGGCCTTTAAAAATTGTTTTGATGATATGTATATAAAAAAGATGACTATGTTTTTGTGTTAAATGGTTAAAGGAATAAGTCAATGAAATTTGACAGTTATATCTAACCTGGCTTTTTTGAATATCAAGGTTTAAGTAGCTCATTGATTAAAAATTTTCTCTCCTTGTGAACAGCTAAAGGGGGGTAACTTTTGGAATTTCCTGTCCAAAAACCACTCGAACGATTTTGTCCAAAATGTGCATACATGCAGTAGATATAGTCATGTACTAAATATACAAAAATAACGAAAATTAAACGACAACAATTTTTTGGGGTAGGTGTGTTGTACATCCTTAAGTTTCAAAAATTATTTCAACTATCATCTCCACATTCGGACACATGACAATTGTATCGAAGCGGTTTGATGATATAGACTCATTTCTATTGTTAATTTCTTTTATTTCCTGGGCTACAATTGTATGTTGCGTAAACTTTTTCTTGTTTAGTATTATTTAGAGTACGAGTTTCCTACTGTAACAGAGATACAGGGCGGGGCTTGAGGCGAGAGCGATAGCTCGAGCAGGGCCCCGCCCTGTATCTCTGTCACAGTAAGAAACGAGTATTCTAAAAGACTTGTGACATGACCTTTCCAAGGACCTCACTAATTTACATGCGTATTTGGGTACATACCTCCCAACCAATCAGATGATTTTGCAGAAATTTGATTTAGTAACCCATTTTAAGCATTTGCAACTGAAATGCCAAGTGAGATGGACGTGCAGGTATCTATCATTTTAAAATAATCATTTAAGGATGCATAAATTAATTTGTTCTCCAAAAGTTTTATTTAGATTTGATTGTGCCGGGGTTTTTTTCTCTATGCAGCTCTTGCTGACTTTTTTTTTAGTTTAAGCTACGATTTAATGCAAAACATTTTGAAATATAAGAATGATATTGGAATATTTTTAAAACAAAAATGCTTCGGGAGATCGTAGATTCTGAGAGAAATGTCCGACAATGTCCACCACCGGTCGCCAAAAACAATTTTAAATAAGCCTATGAAAGCAAAAAAAAAGGGGGGGTATTTTACATCATGTTTTCATTAAAATGTAGAGTAACTAAAAAAAGGGGAATACAGCACTCACTGGTGCCCCCATCCCACCTCCCGAAATGACCACATAAGTGTTGGTTGATTATAAATCTACCCCCCACGGAATACGATTTTCCGTTTTTTTTTTTTGTTTTTTTTTTTTGGGGAGGGGGGGGGGTCAAAGTAATAATTTGTGAACTGCCCCACTCCCTCCTTTCTAAAATTTTTGTATCCGACAATATTACCTTTACGTTGTAAAATTTTGTTCCTAATTCACCTCAAATTTTGAGTAAATACTAACAGTTCTATGGCGAATTGAACGATTGGTATGTCGCTTTCCGTCATCGCTAAAAATAAACCGTACTGTATCGTTGATATTTTGCAGATACAGTGCAGTTTCCGCTCATTTGCATAAGAAACGCCCACAAAAAGTGTTCTGTATCGCAGTTACAGTATGCTTGACTTCAAAGGAAAACTCGCCGGGTCATGTCACAATATTAAATATGACTGTGCGAGATTAAAAAAAAAACTAAATATAGATTTAACCCCATAATTTGAATTTGAAACATTTTGTGGACTTGTCCTAAATAGGTATGAAATTGAAGGGTATTAAAATAACAAATAATATTCAATATCAAAATCCATAAAACAATACAAAATAGGAGCAGAGCGAACACGGACCTCTAAAACATCAGAGATGGGATAAGGTACCATGGAGGAGAAAGCATCTCCTGCCGACTGGTCACACCGCAGCACAGTTAAGGTTACAGTACAGAGGCGGGGCCTAATTTGTACGAGAAATGTTTGCTATGACGTCACACATAATATTAGGTCTTCAAATTACCATAAACTTAATCAATTACTTGCTATTTCAAACAGCTGAACAGCTGTATACTATATACAAACTTTCTATTACAAGCAGTTTTGTCGTTTGTTAAATCCCACACAAGAGTATATAAACGATGCATCAATCACAATGCACTTGTCACTGTGACGTCATCTCGCAAAAATCATGCAGTTTGTACAAAGTAAGAGGCTGATCAAGTCACATTTGATAAAATGAAAAATGTCTCTTACTCTCAAATTAAATATTATTTGCAGTTACATAAAAGGCCGTTAACATGGATATGATGTCTATTTAGCATTTTATTTATGTATACATTCTCCAGACAAGTGATAGTGTCGTGTGTTTGTATGCAGATTCATTGAAAAAGTAATGGAAGGGCCCTAATAAATCGATTTATTGCAAGGGCATACCCTCAATGTATCTTGTCAAGTTTTTACACATAAACTCAAGAAGCATTAAGATATTTGAAAAGTGCAGAAAAGATTCCAATTTTCCAATTGTTGCCCCACCCTACCTCCGGTGGTTATGATATAAAAAAAACTTGAATATACACTTTCATAATATTTTTAAGGCTGATAGAAAAAAAAAACATTCCAGAGAGATCGTAGTTAAAAAAAATTGTCAAGAACGGAAATACATTGTAGAGTAAAACAATAAACATCTTTATTACACTCTTTTAGATCAGAGTCTATCATGCCGTGATCAGCTTACGATAAACGATTTGTCGATATGACTGTACAGATACTAGTGGATGATCATTCGATTCTCAATGAGGTGGAGGAGGGCTGGTAAGATTTACCGACTCAGATTATTTAAATGCCACAATAATTATTTAAAGAGTGCTCGTTATTTCAAAAGTGGTTGCAACAAACCCCTACTTGGTTATAAAAACGGATATTTATCAGCTGTTTCATGTATCATTGCACACTGTTAAGACTGCGCAAGACGACATATTGATATAGTCTAAAGAAATATATAATTCTATAGTGAATATCAATTTCAACTGTATAAGTCTCACATGTGTATCTGATCTTACAATTTTTTGATGACATTTTTGTTTATTGGAGAATGATATCCGCGGCATTTGTTTGATCTAGGCAATAACTGTCAGTGGTAGATTGAGAGATAAGCGATACAAGACAAATCTTTCCACTGATTATCTGTCGAAATATCTGTAGAGAGACACAACTATATAATACACAGCTTACCATAGACATTACTGTATGATGATAGAAATGAATGGTAGTTTACCACAATATTCCTTCCGCTGTGTGCTTCAGAATATTTTTCTTACTCTCAGTTTTGCAATATTATTATTCTGTCTATTGATACAAATATGAAGTTAAAGGTCATGCATTTAATACAAAGACAATTAAGACGACAAATACATTGATGCCATTTTCTTTCTTATCTTTATTAAATGTATAGCTTTTATTTTCAGTCAAGGATAAGCAATATATAGTCATATGTATTTTATTATTTACATAAAGTTAATGTAAACTTTAAAGCATTCTTTTAGTTTCAAAATGAAAAATAGTAAAAGAACAGTTATATCTCAATACAAAAACAGTGGATGGCAAATACGTTTTCATCTGCATTATCGTCAAGACAAGCTTTGTTCCATCCATAATATTGTGGGCTATAATCAAAAATTAAATACACCATTACATATTGAAAATTATAACAAATCAGTAAAACTTTATATGGTCAAGAAAAACTATAATATAAAATATAATTATATTAAAGATTTTACATTCAGCTATAACATAATCACCTAATTAGATTAGATCAATAACATAAATAGTCATATATCAAATTTACATAAATAACGCCTAGGATCAATCACAGCATTCCAATTCAATCAATCACATAAAGAAGTCGGTTCACTTTATGCATAAAATGGCTCTGTAGATATACCAATTAATTGATCAACACTTGATTTTCTATTTGAAGCATTAAAATAAAATAGAGACTTGTTGCTTTCATATCCTATTAAAAAATTCTCCAAAAAGTCCAGGTCTTGGAGAACTGGCTTTATGAAATTGCAATGTTGTTGAATTTTTACGTAAACAGTAATAATTGAGTACTTTCGGTGAAGAAAAAAAAATATGAGCGCACCCTCTGATCCAAAAAATAAAACATGTACAGTGGCTGGAACGTTATTGTTGACAACTTACACGCACGATCACGTTACACGAACGATTCCGCACGATTAACGCACGATTAAAGCTGTTACACGAACGATCTTTCACGTTCACGATTCTACACGTTACACGATCTTACACGATTGTTAACGCAAACGCACGATTCTTCACTCAAAATAATTCAAAATATTTAGGAATCAATATTTTCAAAACGAAATACGGCTTAATACTTATTTAAGATTTCAAAGAATTATCAATATTATTTCATAGACTTTGAAGAAAAAAATATTGAAAATGATATTTCTGTAACTAAATATATGCAAGACTTAATATTTTAGATTTAAAATAATTATTTCTAAGGTAATTCTCCGATCAAAAAAACCGGATTATGTTCGTTCTCTTAGACGATGTACATGTATGTGGGTCGTATAATTTGATTGAATTGAATATCATGATATGCAGAAAGGGGGATACGATTAAACAAGAATGGCAGCATGGAATGACTTAAATTATAATTACAATTTTTTTCCTTATGTTACCAATGATTAAGTGTATGATAAACTTGCCAATTATTCAACTTTTTTTATTTGCAGAAATTTAAAATTAATTAATTACAAATAGGCTAAAGAGATAAACATAGATAATCAAAACTCCTGAAAATCATGCCGTGTCCATGTATATTTGTCGACTTACTAGTTATGTAAGGCTTAGCATTGAGAAATGTTTATTTCTTTGTAAAAAAAAATATATTTATTTTTAATGAATTGATTTCAAGATTATTTTCACCACAATAAGAAGTAAATAATAATTAAAATCAGATTTTTCAAAAAGGCGTAAAAGTTTTAAGTACGGTTTATCACAATATTGATCGCGCTATTTGACGAGAACTTAATATTGTACGACTTACTATATTGCTTGTTTACGGGCGATAATTAGTTCGTTCTGCATTCTATTATGTAAATTGCGCTTTTTCATTTTATTTGGATTTTAATTAATAAATTAAGAAAAACAAACAAGGGTAATGCTTATTTTACAAATAACATTCCGATAAAAACTTACAAAACGAAATTTACACGATTCTAAACGCACGATCTCGCACGATTAAAAACGCACACGATTGAGTCTGATACACGAACGATCTTGCACATTAAACGAACGATCACTCACGATACAAGAACGATTCTACACGATTGGTTTGTCAACAATAACGTTCCAGCCACTGTACACGAATCCTTAGAAACAGTTCTATCATTTACTAGTTGCATATTTCAGATCAGAGGTTGCGCTGTGTATCAAATATCAAAAAGTAGCTTTAAAAACTGGCCGTTTTTGTAGACTTTTTGGGAATATGACGAAATTGACGTATTTCGTGACGTCATAATGCATTAACTAGCCAGAAAATGACGTCTTTTTTTATAGAATCGAAGTCATCAAAGATCTAAGTGATATTTTAATGCATTGTTAACTAAAACTATGCAGTTTCAGATTTTCAGAAATTCGCAGGGCCAAATAAGGCAAAAGTGAACCTTGTTCTTTAGTAATTACAACAATCATTTAATAAATTATTTTACGAGCACATGCACATTGCAAATTGAATATTTGTATAAATATTATATATTGAATATTCATGTTTTATGAAAAACTCTTTAAAAGTATGTATTTTTGAGATACAGGATTCAAACCAATTTGTATGCAATTAAGATTATCTTTTAAAAAAACAGAAATTTAGTGAATACTAAATCACATAGTAAAATTTCAACAATGGAAAACATCAATACTCTTGTGACATTTCCCCTCACTACCAAAACTTACTATCGTGAAACATGTATTGACCTTTAAAATATGAATTCCAATATCTTAATTAATACGAGGCGATATTTAAATTCCCCACAGAATATTATACACCTGTTTACTGGCTATGAGGACAATAGCAAGTTTATCATCCCAAGACAGCAAACTATTTCCCAAGGTGCAGCCGAATAGTCGGTAAATAGGTGTTTAATTATACCGATGCTGACTTTACTTTTGTTACGTCATAATGTATACGTCACAATCCGAATAAAATCAGAAGTTTTTCGAGATGAAAAACGAAGGAAACAGAATGCTGCCGGTGAATAGTTTGATGACTATTCTACCATAGACAGATAGCACAAAAACTATTTCACGTTGGGGGCTGTTTGGAAAAGAAAACATGTTTCTTCGTCATATTTTTACACAGAACAAATTCACAGATGTATAATAAACTTGTCTAATTGTCTTCCTTATAGAAGTTTTGTCAAGTCCAGTCAATTTAAAAAAGAGGGTTTTGGATTAGACGAGTTGTACTGTATATGGTACCAAACTACTTGCCTGCCCATAGCTCTTCAGTGAGGTTTTATCATCATGGAAGTCTCCTTTATCTCATTACTAGCCAAAACTGTAGGCCACCATGGATTGTGCCAGGTCTCCAGGGACCAAGGACCGTTGAGGTTGGCGTGGTAACAGTCGTTATACCACCAGCCTCCTCCTCCTCCGTATCTAACAGCACAGTTACATCCATTACATCTTTCGTTATCCCTGTCTGAGGTGGAAAATTACATCCCAGACAGATCTTGGTTATACCACCCCGTATTTAACATACTGTCACCTGAACATTAATGAAGGAAAAATAATTAAAAGGCCACAGACTATATCATTCTTTTTTATAACATGTAAAGTTAAAGGAAATAATATATTTATTTTAAATTGTACATCCGTTTTTATTTACTAGTGTCAATTAACCTTAAAGTAAACATTGAAAATGATTACCAATAATTATTCATAACAAATACGAGAGGTTATCAAAATAAAATTACATCAACTGTTTATGGTAGAATATTATCAAATAATTTTTTATTCGTTATTGTTTACATTACTTAAAGTTTATAGAACTGGAATCAATGCAATTTTTCCATTTTGTTTTCATTATAATAATTATTATGAATTCTTCAAAGTTACGTATAACAGACACAAATTCGAATGTTATATGGCTTTCCGTTAAACTGTTAACTATTTCCTGATCATGACAAGGAGCACACGGCGGGTGTGACCGGTCGGCAGGGGATGCTCACTCCTCCATGGCACCTGATCCCACCACTGTTGTTTCGGGGTCCGTGTTTGCTCTGCTCTTATTTTGTATTCTTTTATGGACTTTGAGAATGAACACTGTTCGTTATCTCCATGTCCTTCTAAAATAAGCATACAAAGGTTATGAACATTCATGTTAAGTCTGGCATTTTACATGAAGAGAGAGATTATTTCCGAAATTCCTGTATACCTCTCTTTGTTTGATGTGCTTTATAGTTAGAAGCATATTGTCACTTTAATAGAGTTCTAAGTATTTAAAAGAGCCGACTGACGGTTTTATTAGATAGTCAAACTCAACAAGTTTTCCCCCTCAAGTTTTAGGATTGCTTTAAAAAATTAAATACGTTTGCTTTTACTATGCTGCGCGAAGTATTACAAAATAAAAACTTCAGTCGGCCCCTCAAAAGGAATTAATGCAATATATTTATCAATAATAAATGTATTTAGAGTAAAAAAAAAAGGTTTTTTTATTGCTTAGAAATAATATAAATTGTCATGTATACTTATCATCTGAGTAAAGTATTTATCTTTATTTCTTGTGAATGTTTTACATATTGCCCTACTTTTTAAATCTTATTCACGAAATATTTAAGTGTGTTTTAAAGCAGTTAAAACATGTTCCAGCATTTTGAGATCAGAAACCTTTAAGAAGAAACATGATCAGTAAGGTAAGGTTATCTATCTTACCATAAATATATTCATCTTTTATCTGAAACTGCTATTGTAATTTTCAATAAATTTATTTTCTTTGTAACCACCTTTTATAGACTTTTAATATTTTATATTGTGCCAAATCGATCTAAAATTTCCCATGGTGAGCACAAACTGTTCAGTCACTTTAAACCTGTAACCCTTCAAACTGTCATAGATAGATAATATTACCGAAGCTTCCTTTGAACATTACACCTTCCGTAAGGATACACAATGTATAAACAACCGGTTGAAAAAATATTTATACATTATTATAAAAGTAACTCGATCCCAAAAGTAGTATCACGTCCAGTTCACAGAGGAGACGCGATTCTTTTCTTCAGATCTAGTTACTATTTTAATAACAAATTTATTATAAACCCCTGTTCAATTAGCAACTTTATTAGCTCAACGATTTTGTGATTAATATCAATCTTTTCTGCATAAAACAAAGCATTTTCTCAAGGAACATTTAAAAGGCGAGAAAAAAAAACCCGTCATGTATATCGTGTACTACATATACGTCATCAGTTGCAGAGAGTGGTGATATGGATTCATAAAACAAAAGTGTTGAGATTCGAGAAATTGGATCACACTTTCACGTGATCGAGTAAAATCAACAGTAAATTTGGAGTGATGCACACTTTGGTACATAACTAGATAAGCAACATTAAACACTTATGGGCACAATCACACACGTATGGGCAACATCACACTCATTGGCTGGGAAGAAGCAGAAATCAGTGCATGATTGAAAAAAAGATTGTGGAAAACTTAAAATCTAACTGCCTAAGACTGCTTCCTTATTAGTTTTACGAATCATGGCTTTGCTGTTCTTAAAAGGTTGGTTGTGTACTGTTTAACGTCCCTCTCCAGAATATTTCACTGATATGGAGACGTCACCATTGCCGGTGAAGGGCTGCAAATTTAGGCCTATGCTCGGCACTTACGGCCTTTGAACAGGGAGGGATCTTTATCGTGCCACACCTGCTGTGACACGGGGCCTCGGTTTATATGGTCTCATCCGAAGGATCGCCCCATTAGTTGCCTTTTCCGACAAGCAAGGGGGTACTGAGGACCTATTCTATCCCGGATCCCCACGGGGCGATTCTTAAAAGGGAGAATTTTTGAAGATTTTTTTCAAATATATTCCGACGGCACATCCTGTTGGCTTTTTGTGACACTTTCCTTTGTAAATTGAACAAATTTGAATCTACACTATCAGAGGATATGCTTCTGTTATAATGTCTAATAAAGTTTTTCATGATCTTGAAAACAAAATATTTAAAAACATTTTCGTTATATTTCTTTGTAAAACTTCGAACTCCCCATTATTTATCCGCTGTACCCAATGGGTTATGATATGAACATAATTTAATCTAAAGCATCATTGAAGCTTTAGCATAAGTTCATGCTTTTCTTGCACAATTGTTTTTGAAAAGATTTTGAAGTGATGCCGCCAAATGGTCACGAATTCTGAATAATTTCTCTTGAAAGAATGCATTGAACTTCGTGTAAACAAACTTTAATTCCCTTATCCAGGGATGTTTTGTGGCAGGTTTGGATAAAATTCGCGCAAATGTTCTTGAGAAGAAGTCAAATATCAAACATTTACAGACAACAGACAGACGCCAGACACTGTTTGATCAGAAAAGCTAAATTGATCCTTCGGTTCAGGTGAGCTATTAAGCATACACCTCACCTAGTGTCCCTGTGGTCGGTCCATTCAGGTAAAGTCTGTATCTGTCTGCCTCGTTGGTTATGGAGAACTAGTCGTACTGTTCATATAGAGTAGTTCCATTGGTCAGAGTTATGGACACGTACAGAGACGGCTTGTGTTTGGTTAAGAGATGAATGACGTCATTTCCTAAAATTGATTAAGTAGAACCTATACTGAAACAATAAATAACTGATTTATAAAAAGACAGCTATGAACATGTACATTTGATATATTAATTAAAAAAGAAAAAAAAAATTCGACATACCAAAGTCGAAACGAAGAAAGTATATGTCTCTACTGAATTTAATATATTGTGAGGATGTGGGTTATACACCCTGATGAACTTACAAAAATGAAAAGAAGAACTTTAAAATTTTAACAAAATTTAATAACAAAATTAAAGAACAAAATAAACAGAAATTTTAACAAAGAAAAGTAACCGAAAAATGTACAAAAAATAAAATAAATTGAAAATGTCTTTGTTAGTTGGTCCTGGTCCACGTCAGTCAGTGCGCATGTGATTGTCCCTTGGTTGGAATTGGTCCCGTTTGTCCTGGTCCTTCCGTAAGTGCGGAAATCCTTTAATAGTAGATTTTTCCAGTTTCCATTTAATATGGCTTCACGGAAAAATGTTAATTGATAACGGGCTGCGTGGCACACTGGGTTCCTCTCGGGTTCCAAAGACAATGGTCCGACTCCAGGCTCAACACTTTGAATGTCTTTCAATGAAACTAAATATTCAGAATTATTTCCAAATTCACAATAGTTATAATTCTCAAACTTTCACAATGTTTCGTTCATATAATGACTTTAACACAGAAAATGAAATGGTCAACGAGGGTCAACGCCTGATGATATACTAGTAACTCACAGAACTGGTTTTAGAGATGTGTCGTACGGGCCGCCATAGTTCGCTCACACGCTACGGTCTCTGTCACACACCATAACATGGAAATGGCTACTCTCAAATAAAGAATTTCAGTACCCGATAGTTTACATACTCTGTAACATTCTGTAGAGAGACTTTTAGGCATGAAAATAAGTCACAAGACCCATGTGGTTTTCTATGGACAGGCCCCCTGGTAGCACTAGACGAACACGTCTATCGGCTGATGTTTTTCCCGGGTACTCCCCATAGCACGCTTTAACCTTACTATTTAAAGTACAACGAGGGGTTCCCCACAGGGCTGCTATGTTACTATGGGAACTAAAGGAATTTAGGGGCTCCGCGCAGGATTATTAAACAAATTACCGGAAGGGTGAACCAAGGGGATTTGTTTACAATATAATGAAGAATTTCAGTTTGTTACATATAGACTTAAAAAAAAGTAACAATTTTCCTTTTAAAGTAATGCAAAATGTAAATACCCAACCAATAAGATGAATTAACTGAACCAAATCCCTCTCTGTACTCCTTCCAAGTTCTGTCAAAATTTGTTGATCCGTCAACACGCCTCTGTATAACCTAAAATTATGAAGGATTGTTTATGATATGAGTCTAACAAATCTTTGATTTCTTTTATGAGTTAATTTTGTATGCGCTAATTGATTGAATAATTATCAAACTGACCGTCCATCCTCCACCCTTGGTGGTCATATCACACTGGACATTAACTGACCATTGGTTGTTACGGGGATAAATAGTGTGAACAGTAGACATTGTATGACCTTCAGCGAGCAACGTTTTACAATTCAGTGGATGTTTATTCCCTAAAATAATAAAAGAAATGTAAAGAAAACATTCTTGAAATATAAATATTTATGCGTAGGAATGTGTACATAAGCAACCACTCTTTTCAATCTCTGGAGTCCCAATAAGGTTTTTTTCAGCTATTTATATAAGGCCATGTCAGATAATTTAATCTTTAAAAGATTAAATTAATGATTAGACATTCAAATTTTATTTCGCATTTAAATCTCTAGATAATATAAATAAGAAAAAAAAATCTCTGTTTTCAATAAAATTATTCACTAATGTGAATTTTCTATAGTCTTCATGCGTAGGGGCGGTGCATAGTCTGTAACTTATTTTCTTTTCCTTTTTTTATGATATCTTATTTTTATTAAATGTTTCATATTATTCACTAGCCGTAATAAATTATTTTTAGCGGAGTTCGATATGTACCGGTTTTATTATTACTGAAATGAAATACCTTCAGATTCCGGATTGAAGTACCTCCATCCTACTTGAACTTCTTTTAAGTTACCCGGATGACATCCCGAATAAACTCGACATTTATTTACGTGCAAATTGACACCAAAATACGTACATTCTGGACCACACATGACTGCGCACATGGTTACTGAATATGCGTCATACTCTGCCGAAAGATTTTCTAAAATAACAACATCGTTCTTATTTAATTGAGCAAAATACTGTTTCGACACTAATTCGGAAAGTCTAACTGAAACAACAAACAAGGTCCAGAACAACCCCCTGTTATTCTTGCTATACATCATTTTTATTTCACCTCTTTTGATTCTGATAGTTGATATCAATTTTACATTATTTAAGTTATTTTTTAATCGAATTCTTTATCAGTCCCTATCTGATTGGATACGTATGTCACAGATAACGGAAAAAGGAGGTGTGTCGAATTAATTAAATGGCTTCAAATCACATGAGTAGTTATACTGTATTCAACATTTTTTCATACATATAATTTGTCTTACAGTCTGAAATCACATACCGGTAGCATTCTTATAAGGGTACATGTAATTTGCAATATTGCCCATAATTGCCTCTATGGTAGAAACCCCTAGTTATAGATCACGAGATCCAACTTAATTATTGTGTTTGGGGTCAGGAACCATGTTTTCTATATTGAAAGGGAAAAAAAGCAAACTAAACATTTGAAACATTTGAATTGAATAAAAACATAAATAAAACATTTGAATTGAATAAAAACTTTTATATCGAACTTGTCCATAATTGTTATCAAACAATTTAATTCATCTTTAATCAGAAAGGAACTAAAATTGCGTGTGATTTTGACTGAATTTATCAGTTATTGAAATTGATATGTCAATACCCTCAAAAATGAAAATAAGAATTATCATCATCTCCCTTGAGCATCAGTGACATACTTCATATTCCTGGGCATTGTGTTCATCAGATCATTAATTATTTTCCCCGCTTAAAAGTTGGCGGGTGAACTGTAATAGGTATGTCAGTCCGTCCGTCTGTCTGTTACGCTTAAGGGTACCTATCTCTTATCCGCAACTCCTCTTATATCACAGAGTGAAATTTAATGAAACTTTCACAGAATTTTTATTACATATTGCTATTTTGCAGCTCATATTTTACTTTTTTATCTGACATACATTTTGGGTTTCCCTGCCACAGAAAAAGATGGACTTTTCCATTATAACCATATGGGAGGCGGGGGTATCATTTAGTGAGCTCATAGCTCACAGTACCTCTAGTATTTCTCATGCGATTATTATTCAACCCTTCCGGTGGTAGTCTTAATGGTTGAGAGTAGCTGTAACATTCTAAACCAAACAAACCCCCCGTTAAATGAATCCCATAAATTTTCGGTTTAAGACAGAATTTACAGAATCAAGCTGGTTTGTTAAACTTTAATGTTTGTAAGACAGTCTTGTCAAACACTAGCTACACTTTCCCAGTGTGAACATGCTAAACCGTCATACATTCGACACCTACGTGCGTGTGTGAGAGCGAAATCGACGTAAAGTTGCCAAGGTCGGTAACAAATTAGAGCAGAGAGTTTATGTCAGTATTAAGGTGAAAATAATGAGTATAATTGTCTGCTGTATAAATATCGGTTTCAGTGATAATGCCTTGACGATAACCGAGGTGGTTTCCTTTCTGTATATTAATTTCAGATTTTATTACAGTTATAATCATGGATATCGTGCAGGAATTTATTTTCTGGCTAGTAGTAAGAAATTACATTTTAATTGTTTTATCTGAGATAAAACTAGAAACAAAGTAATGGATAAATAACTCCGTAAATCATTTTGCCAAGAACGTGACAGATTTGCATGCTTTTTCGCTGCTTGTTGCTTAATAATATATCTGGGGATGCTGAGATTTCTTTTTAATTATTATAATGGAATTAAAGATCAGGTTAAAATGTAAATATAAGCAATACGCGTTATAATTTTTTTGTTTTATGAAAATTATCAATTAATTTGTTCGCGTGATATTTTTACGCCTTTGGCCTTCATGCGAATGAACACGAGAGCAAAACGATTCATCACGTCATAAGACTTATATATACATACAGGAATATTTTTACTTCTGATGAAGTTTTTAAGTCTGAATTCAATTTACAAAATTTGACCTCTGTCATCTGAAAAAAATTAAAGTAAGAGCATTTACTTATAGTTGATATGAAAATACATGTAAAGTACTGTTAGACTTCCATAAGAAAGATATAATGGCCAAATTGTTGCAGTTAAGTATTGTGAAATGTAGACTGTTTATAAGGGTGGGTGAATTTCTTTATTTAAATTAAAAAAAGAGAATTAATGAGTCCACTAAAATTAAGTGTAAAATGTTAAACCTTCAGCATTATTCAACCTTTCTCTTGGACCTAATTTGTTAGATTTTATTTATGGATGAATGATACTTACCCTTAGAAGTACATACATTTATTTGTTGTAAGGTGTATAAGTAAGAACTTTTTATCTTAAATGGGAAGCACCATTTTAATCTATCAGGGACATTTTGAGACAACCCTCTTGTCATTGATTATAAAACACCAATATAAATAATTCACAGTTTATCGAACGAAAATGGTTTTATTAGCATAAAATACACATTATTTAGAATTAATGTTCCAATATTTCAAATAGTTTTTGTACAAATTCTTCTGTCGCTAAGAAGATAAGCTGAATTACATAAATTCTTAACATTGTCCTGGTGAGGTGAATTGATTATCAACAAAATAGAAGATTAGCGTTTAATTATCCATTTAAAATCAATTATATATGTGTGTAAGGGGAAAATTGCTTAATAAATGTTTTATAAGATATGGCACTATTTTCTAGGAAATTGACTAAATTGTACTTCATTAACCATATTTTGCATTAATAATGAAGTGAACATGAAGTAAACAAACATTATTTAAGCTAAAATGTCAATTACCCAGATAGCAAGACTATGTTGGGCCAACATTGGCAAAAGGTTGTATGGTTGGCGTTGGTGGAACAACGTTGGGCCAACGTTGGACCAATGTCACCATGCCAACCTCCTCGACCATGACAGAATTCCTATGTTGGCCCAACGTTGGTCCAACGTTAGCAACTTCCATTCACTTTACTTCCCGAGGAAGGAGGGATGTTGATGTTGGCCCAACGTGGGCCCGATGTTTGTAATACACTCTTAAAGAAAGTGTCTTTTAAAGTTGATAGTAGTATGTTGGCCCAACGTTGGCCCGATGTTTGTAATACACCCTTAAAGAAAGTGTCTTTTAAAGTTGGTAGTAGTATGTTGGCCCAACGTTGGCCCAATGTTTGTAATACACCCTTAAAGAAAGTGTCTTTTAAAGTTGGTAGTAGTATGTTGGCACAACGTTGGCCCGATGTTTGTTATACACCCATAAAGAATTGCGTCTTATCAAGTTGATAGTAGTATGTTGGCCCAACGTTGGCCCGATGTTTGTTATACACCCATAAAGAATTGCGTCTCATCAAGTTGATAGTAGTATGTTGGCCTAACGTTGGCCAAATGTTCGTAATACATACTTAATAAAGTGTCTTATCAAATTGGTAGTATAGTAATATGTTTGCCCAACGTTGGCCCAATGTTTGTTATACACCCTTAAAGAAAGTGTCTTATCAAATGGGTAGTAGTATATTGGCCCAATGTTTGTAATACACCCTCACAAAATGTCTTATCAATTTGGTAGTACATTGTAGTATGTTGGCCCGATGTTAGCACGAGTGTTCTTTTGTTTAGGTGTTTCAAAGATGGGATATTTATATTGGGCCAATGCTGGCCCAATTATTATACTGCCAACTAAAGATGGTGTCAATTTTAGCTGCTGAGCTGACATTCTATGTCTATGATTTTAATTGGATGACTGTTTTTGTTTAGATCTGATATATTCAACATTTTAAATTTTAACTTAAGTGATCACAGCACCGAAGAGTGTTTCATTATATTTTTTGAATTGTGCACATGCATGATTATTTATTTGAAATAAAACCCTTGAAATTATGAATTTTTTCATGAGCGTTGTATTCATGAGAATTTAGAGAAGACTGAATACGTTCTCAGGAACAGGATGTGAATGAAGCCTACATATACATAAATCAAAATGACACAGCTTTATAATTTAATTGAAACAAAAGTTAGGCGTTCGCTATCACGTGACCAAACTGTGGAATGAGCTGTCAGATTCAATTGCTCACAGGTGGTGATAATGCAGGGCAAGCAAGAAGAAGTGAAATTTAAATTTGTGGATTATACACTTGCTATACAGCTGCATTTAGAAGCGATGTAAGTATATTTATTCTTATTTATTCAGGTTAACTGTTAAAATTGATTCGGAATTCATTCTTGTCATGTTTTTGCACACAAGCACTGTAAGTTGAGGTTAAATAACATCTTTTAAGTTGTTTCTATCTATCTAATTCTTAACTGTCTATTACAGACACGATTGTAACAAAGAAATTCAGTAAGAGACTGCAAGGAAAACAAATGTTGTGGCAGTACATGTAAATAACAATGAAATCGAAGACCATGCATAAGGAAGTGTATAAAGTATGAGTCCGTATGACAAAGATCAAGATGAAGAAAAGGGAGGCGACGAAGGGACGGAAAAAGAGCGGGAATACAACAAAAAGACTATAATAAAGGAAGTGAGCCCTGATTAAGAACTTTTATTTGATAATTTTTCATAATTTACCTCTATTGTCTATTTTAAAATTTATTTTGTAAATCATGATTGAATTGATGTATATAAAATATTATCACAGTGAATCATTAGTAATGTTTTCAATGAACATGTCCATGTATGCATTATGAATGCAGATTGAATTATGCATTGATTATTTTAAACAGTCATAAAATAGGTTTATGTAAAGAATCACTTAACCAATTGCAAATGTTTCTATGTAATAACTACGTTGGCCCAACAATTTGCCATCTGACATTGTAAAAAAAAGGGTCAACATTGGGCCAACCTAACCAACTAGTTGTTAAGGTTGGCTGTTAGTTGGCAAACACTAAAAACTACATTGGCCCAACAATATACCATCTGACATTTCAACATAGGGCCAACGTTGGGCCAACCTAACCAAACAGTTGTTAAGGTTGGCTGTTAGTTGGCATACAATAATAACTACGTTGGCCCAACAATATGCCATCTGGCATTTCAACAAAGGGCCAACGTTGGGCCAACCTAACCAACCAGTTATTAAGGTTGGCTGTTAGTTGCCATACAATTATACCTACGTTGGCCCAACAATATGCCAACATGTTGGACAAACGTTGGGCCGATGAGCAAAATTACCGTGGGCCAACGTAAGGTTACCAACAGTGGGCCAACGTTGGAAAAAAAATTGGGCCAACGTTGGCCCAACTATGTCTTGCTATCTGGGTAAAAAAAATCAGGAGAATACGACTGAACCTCTTAATAATATCACAGGTGAGATCAGGTGTCATGAAGGAGTAAACATCTCCTTTCGATCGGCCACACACAACAAATATATGCCCAAGGAAGTCCTCAGGTTTATAAAATTAGCAGTTAAGTAATCAAAAATACTCGTCGCCCGCTTGGCGCAGTGGTTAGAGCGTCTGCTCTAGAGTCGCGACGATAGGAATCAATCCTTAGGTGCTGGTACGAAAAAGATCCTTCACTGCTCAAAGGCCCTGAGTGCCGAGCATAGGACAAAATTTATAGTCCTCTACTGGCAAATGGTGGCGTTTACATATGAGTGGGACGAGAGGGACGTTAAACAACAATCAATCAATCAAAATACTCATAAAAGTATCTATGATTCCACAAAATTATGTAAATTATCCACAGTATTTCTTCAAGTTAAAGTAAATTCTTAAACGATAGAGAACATTGACTAGTGATACAGTCAAGACAAAAATGCATTTAGGAAGTGATAAACAGTAGTATGAGAAATTTAAAGACAGTACTGTAGAAAATTCATGGAGGTTGGTTGTAAAACTTTTAGTTAAAATCAAAATTACCTTTATAAAATATACATGCTAATTATCCAAGCTTTGTAATTTTGTAAAGCATACTATCTAAGTTTGCAAAATGTATTACTGACCGAAATACCCATGTAGTAATAATCATCGGATTTAAATCTTACCCTGCGTATAATTTAGCAACGCTCTCAATAAAGCTATCCATATTGAAGTACAAGGACGGATCCAGGTTGCCCAACTCCACATTAGAAATGTGTTCCTAAGAAAATGCATACAAAAAATCGGGTTTCAATATGATAGGGTGTGAATACTATTTCATAAACTATATATTATTAAGTGCCCCTTAGTTTCATTAAATAAAATTAAACTTGGTATAAACTTAAAACAGATAAATCTCAACTGCTTTATTTTGTATATAATTATTTATGATATTGTGCAATCATATTGTGCAATAAGCTTTGCTGTATAATACTTGATACTATGGTAATTGATAATGCTACAATGTAGGAGTAAAGTTAGAATTAACAACTCCACGGAAACGCATCTACTCGTACTTATGTTTATTACGCATGGAAAAAAATAAAGACACCAGATTTAGATTATTAAATGATTACACGAGGGCTGTTCAATAAAAAATGTCCTGAACTGTATGACACACAATACAGATATCATATGACATTAAACTTGATTTTATCTCATTATTGAATTTTTACTGAGTTTGTAACAGTTTATTTGACCACTTTCCATCACATAGTTTCATCGTGAGATGCTGGTAAACCATTTTTTTCTGCCACTTTTACATTTTTTTCTGATTACTTTATCATATGCTAGACTAAAGGCTAAGATAGAGATATAGATATCGTTTAAAACTTTTACCTTTGCATTCTTAGTTCCCTTTAAACGATTTTTTCTTAAGCCTTTCTCCCAACCTAAAACAAGATTTAACCACCATAATCAAATAAAAGTAATAACATAAATAAATACTAGTCAAACCTCATAACCCACAAAAAGTTGTATATAATAATATTTATTATTGCGCTTATTCACAATTTAATTGCGTGAGAACGCAAAAATTATTACGATTAAACGCAAAAATATTCTTGCGTTTAAACGCAATAATTACTACGTTTAATCGCAAAAGATTGCGTTAAATTGCAGTGTTTCGCGTTGAAATGCAACGATTATTACGATTAAACGCAAAGTTTTACATATAAACTCAATAATTATTGCGATTAAACGCACTAATTTTTCCGTTTTAACACAATTATAAATATTTCTTCCTCGGAAAATGCCTCAATAGGCTTCCGTAGTAACTTGAGGATTGATAAATTTATAAAAAAAAAAAAAAAAAAAAAACAAACAAACAAAATTGCATTTTTCGTCTCCATCATTCAAACGCATATCAAAGTGGCTTGATGATAAAGACTCATGTCAATTGTTTACTTCTTTTATTTCCTGGACTATAATTTGTGGTTACATCAATGTTTTCTTGTTTATGCTAAATATGACCGTGGGAGGTTAAAAAACTAAATATAGACTGAAACTCAATAAGGATTTTGAGCATGTTGTGGGCTTGTCTTTAGTTGGTATGAACTTGAAGAAGACCACACTGAATAAATTCAACCCCACTCAGTAATTAAGATATGAACATACAAGTAGTAAAACAGAAGAATGTACAGAAAATTGTTTAGACATATGAAGTTTAACCACAAGCTCCCCCTCTAACATGTAACAACACAGCTATCAGATATAGGCCTATCGTTGTCGCTTTCTACTGTACAGAAGTACATCTCTGACAGATAAAAAGGAAAATTCACTGTGTGTTCAACATTCATCTTTGTGTTTAGAACAAGAGGTCCGTCCAAGGGCCACATCGCTCAACTATATAGCTCTGTCTCCTTTGAATATAAAACAAGAGGTTCAAAGCCCACATCGCTCATCTGAGTAGCTCTGTCTCTTGTGAATTAAAGTTCATCTCAGTACCTCTGTCCTTCATCAGTATATTATTTCTATATCTTTTATTTAAGACTTTGAATATGTATATCAACCATATACAAAGTATTCTTTTTTAAACACACTTAAATCTACACTAATTTGACTAAGCTTTGGTGTCTTGGAAATAAATGGTATTTTATATATTCCTATAAGATAAGATCCTATTGTTGGCCACTCTACCCCAAAGGTTTATGTTTTGAACAAGATTGAATGCAAACTTTTTGAGAAGGTTTTCTTTAATTAATATGCAAATAAATGATTGTTAAGAAGATATTCTTAAAGATTGTTTCTAAATATTCTTATGTATATATATATGATCCCCTTGTGTGACCCCGTCCTACCCCGGGTGTTAATGATTTTAATTAAGGAGGCTCATTACACCACTTTTTGATGACGTAGTACACAAAAAAATAAACTTCCTTTGTGTCGACCGGTTTCCTCTGGGGACGAATTGTACAGGCACCTCTATAATATGTCCCTGACCTTTAAAACGCTTTAAAAATAGATGAAAAATGTGGTGTTATAAACAGTGAAAACAAAGTAACGGATTCAATATGCATGAACCAAGAAGAATTGCTTTTACGCAGAAACAAAAGAAAACAACAGTTAAATCTTCGCCAAACAAGTAATGTCAATTTCATAGCGACGCATGCAGTGAGCTCTATCAATCAATGACATGTTTGTATGGAGGAAATTCGAGTTAAAATATACAACCTTGTTGATATTAAAATGTGATTTACTTGCACTATTTATTGTGTTGGTGTTAATTTATATATCTGCTTTATTGATTTGAATGCATTCTCTGGCAATTTAAAGCTTTGTTCTGAATTTTAGATGTAATATCACACGTTCCTTAGTGTTTTAAGTCTTGGGTAATTAGGAAAGATAACTCTTGAAAGTGGAATTTTAATTCCAAATATTCTTTTAAATTTGATGTTTCATTTCGTTTAAACATTCTTCATTCAATTTGACACAGGTAATTCATTGAAATACATTCCTTGTCTCTTCAGACCTCATTTTCTTGATGATTTATGCACAGATTAAAAAGATAATGACATTTATCTTTTTTTAGGAGAAAATAATTTTTTCTAACAAAATTATTATTAGGTATTATGAAGTATTTTCACTGTGTGTACTTGTCTTAAGAAGATGCCCATCACGCAGCACAGTTAAGGCTGCAAAGGAGAGGCGGGGCTAAATACCACGTGATATTTTAGACATTTGCTCCGCCCATTATTCATGAGTTTTTCCAAAAATCGATTTTCCTGTAAAAACAAACTACTTCGATCTACTGAAAAGTAAAATCAACTTTATTACAATATTTTAGCGTTAATTCTCTGAAAATAGAACTAATTATTTGTGTAATAGTTTATTTTTACGAAAAAAATCTTGTCGTATGCAAATCACTCTTTATCATTTGGACGCTTGAACTGCCATTCGCGAGAACAGGGTAAGCAGGTGCGACGACTGAGGCGAACAATGTCAAATATTTCCGTATTGCAGAAGATATGAGACCGGACCAGGAATTAACAATTAGGGGTAAGTAAAACATTTTATAATTAACTTAAAAAATAAGCGTAATATGTTATTGTAAGACAGAGAAGTACATGAGAAGTACTGACAGCAGGGAGACTGTCAAACACACGTGGTTCAGATGAGAGATGCCGTGGGAAAGTTTGTCCATTTTACGGTTTGTCACGAATTAGGAAATATTCCTTCTAAATTCAGTCATCTTTAGGCATAAAAAGTAAGTTTCTAAGGGTTGATATATTTTTTTTTTAAAGATTCTTGTTTATTTTGGGGGAATCTTGTATATATAAGGCCTTGAACTCGTCAAACACACGAGGTTCAGACGAGAGATACCGTGGGAAAGTGTATCCTTTTACGGTTTGTCACGAATTAGGAAATAGTCCTTCGAAATTAAGTCATCTTTAGGCATAAGAAGTAAGCGTCTAAGGGTTGATATATATTTTTAAAGGTTTTTGTTTATTTTGGGGAAACTTCCATCAAAAACAAGCATGTAGCATATGTATAAGGCTTTGAACTCAGCCGCAGTCAGTGAAACACAGGTAAACGTCGGCACAGTGGCTTTAATTGTTACAGAGAAGTTCAATATTTTCATATTTTTGTTGCATTAGTAGTTTTTAATTTGTAATATTTGAAATTAACATGTTTGCTGTGTGTTAATATTCAGATAAAAAAAAAATTCACAATCAACATGATCAAGTTATGGCAAATATATTTTTATGATTTCTCAGAGGCTGTCAAAATAGGGGGAGAAAAAATTCATGCAATGATAAATATATAGTTCACAATATTTTACCAAAATATTGCTGAAGTTATAGTCAAGTCTGTCTACAGAATATTGTCGAAAATATTACATGGAAATGCAGGGTTGAACTTACTAAGCCTGTCTGACATCTTTGCTAGCCAAGGATTCTGATATGCAACTCTCGAAACATAAAATTGGTTCTTATATTAAAATGAATAAAATGTGTCTTCACATATAAGAAAAAATTATGCAAAGAAAGTCTATATCTGTTGTAAAACAAATCATTTTTATGTAAACAAATAGGTAAAATTGTGGATATTGCTACATGCATGAATTACGATTATTACTAAAGCTGCCCAAATAAAATTTTTATGAACTAAATAATTAAAATTTTAAATTGTTTACATATAAATGTATAACAGGGCGGGTACACTTCCTTATATGGGAGACAACTTTTAACATGTTACGATGTTTTCGTCACAGCCATTCTCCAATCAATTGAATGAGTCCAAAAGCATGACAGTCTACTACGTGTTATGATTCAATAGCGACAAGTGGTTTTCATGGGTTTACTGTATATTTACTTTGTCACCTGAATAACCATAGAGTGTGTTTTTTTTTTTGTTTTTTTATAAAGCCAAAATTGAAAGATTTTATTTCAAAGACACTGCTCCAAGCTCACATTAAAAATTGTGTTGTTTAAAAAGTTCCACTACCATACAAATGCTGTGACGTTTGCATGTACATAGAAAACATTGTGATGTTATTGATTTGGCCAATGTATTTTAAGTTGTTGATATACATGATATAAGGCTTTCATGAAGCAAATTTTGTAAATGTGTCCATAGATTAGATTATAATCATTATACATCATTTTTAATATTTCTTTTAATAAACTCAAAAAAAAAAAAAATTAAACATGGGTTTTCAATGGACAATTCAAGTTGCCCTTTATTTTCAACACAACTTAGTTCAAAGTCTTGTGGTTGCCAATAATGCATTGCAACTCATTCATGAGTGCATGGTTAAAGTAAATAGATAGCCAATTTGCATGCAAATTTATGCTGGCGTCAGAAAATCTATTGGTCTTGACCTGTATAAGATGGATGAAAACATATAAACAAGCAAATATAATTAGTATTTTTTAATTTTTATCAATTGAATATAAGTTAAAATATTAACATTAAAAAACATAAATATCAAATTATTTGCATTCAATGATCATGTTAAATTAGATACAACACCAAATGCATCTTTAGTTCAATATATCATATGAAACAAATCACAATTTTATACACTGACATTGTCCTTACAGTTGAATTTTTTTTTAACCATTTTTCATTTTTAGCTCACCAAACCTATCATTCCTCTGTTAAATTTTCACATTTTCATCTACTAGTGACCCAGAAGATATATTAAGATTATGTATACATGATTTTTCTTTTATTGCTAAGACCCGCCGCCTGGATTTTTTACCCTGCCTCAATTTTTTTAAATTTCTCTTTTTCTTTGTCTTAATTCTGATCGGGTTCAGTATTGAATTTATATTCAACTTTCGTTTTAAATCCCGTGAACATGGTGAACGTTGACATGATTTAAATGGATGAAAAGATGCATGGTAATTGTTGTTATACATATATTAATGTACATATTTTAATTTTTGATTGGTAATCACCACTTATTACTTTTATACCTCTTAAATCAAGTTTTGATTGAATTCTTCATTTATTAATAAGTGAAACTATATGATACAATTAAAAGCTTGCTAGTCTTCAGCCAGAATTACTGCTATTTTGAGGTTGCTTTATAGCGAAATTGAAAGTAGACTTTTGATTAAAGTATATCTATATATATAATTACTAAGGCCGGAATTAAAAATATCTTTGTTTCCCCTAACCTGACCCTAAATTCTCAAGTTGGGTCGGTAGGTAGGTAAACAATTTTATTTTCTGACATCAGCTTAGATAATACATTCTAAATTTAATGGAGAATTACCTTTATAAATAAGGAAAGTTCAGAAGAAAGCGATGTGTGAACAAAATGTTAAGTATCGTACATATGCCGTTTAAAAGCAAAATTCATGATTAATTAATTCACAACTGTTATTTAGATGAACTTGTGAAATATCTCACGCCATTACATAAATTATAAATTGAATAAAATAGACAAGATTCTCAAATACGCAAAGACCAGACATACGAGTATATTTTTTCAAACCTTCCATCAGCCTTCAGAGCTTATAGACAATCAATTCACTTTTTTGAGGGCCATGAGATTTTCAGTGGTTCTGTAGCAAATGCTTTGGAGTAAAGAAGTAAGTGACTAACTTTAAATCGCAGGTCCAAATCCCAATGAGTAACTTTGAAAACAGTCCTTCAAAGGGGACCATGAAAACTTATGTCCAGTGTCGCAGAAGATGCTGGCTCAAAAAATATCCCCCACTGCTTAATGGCAAAAAAGTGCTGAGTACGTCTAAATTTGGAGCAATGGGGAAATGTTTAAATGTCGTCCTAACAAATCTAGAAGGGAATAAAAGCAAAGAAACAACCAATCTTCAAGGGCCTAATTAAAGAAAAATACACTGAACGTCTCAGGAAGCTGAACCATGATTTCAAAACTATTTGGAAAGAGTATGTTAACAATATTTAAATGAACCAAACCGAATCTACAAATGATAAAAATGCTATATACAATGTGAGGCTGTAGTCACGAAGTTTAACCACTAAATAAAGGCATGAAGAAAGAACATCTGAATTATACTCATCAGGATGAAAATGCAGACATATTTACAACAACTCTTTTGGTTCCATAATGGCATATAGTCAACATAGGAACATAGATGGACTGTTTTTTAGATCAAAACTCATATTAAATAAAATGCAGTGAAATTGAATGATTTGTTCACTAGGTGGGCCCCCCAATCTACTCATGAGACGGGCCTTACGATGTATTACGCGTACGTACCTTAAATAAAAAAAAACAGGTTTGTGTAACGTCAAAATTTATTCACACACATGGATATGCCAAGACACCTCCAAAACACTCTTAATAGTCATGGTAAATTTTATTAACGAATTGTTTCAAGAGTGAAAAATTCCAATTAGCTAAAAGCATAAGATTGAGACGTCGCCATTATTTTATAAAGAGCTCATGCCCTGTAATCACATCTGGATGCCATTTTGTTTCCAACAAATGCTTGAAAATCACAGTAGAACAATGTCGGCCGTTCTGATAAAAACTGATTTTGATGAAACTGTATTTAATAAAACTTGGTTAACAATAAAAAAGATTGTTGAATTATCTTATTTAAAAAATCTTTTCAGTTGGTGCGATTTAATTGGGTCGGTCATGTTAGGGGAAACAAAGGTATTTTTTATTTTGGCCTAACCGAGTGTAATCTTAAAATAAATTACGAACATCACCTTATACCTATAGAGATCTCTCAAATTGGTAAGTGAAAATTCTGGTGCAGCCGTTTTGGAGTTAAATTTAAATTTTAATCAGATGTATTTTGAAATGCTATTAAGTACATAGATTCTAGAACAAAATGCTACACACACACCCAAGGCAATGTATACAGTAAACAAGTTCTTTATAACCGAGTTTTAGAGTAATTCAAAATTGTCTCTATCTTCATCATATGTTCATTCTAAAACCTAGTTAAGTTCTGTTTGCATACGGTATCAGAAGTAGTATATTCCCCAGTGGATCATAAGCTCTTCTGCAGCCTTCAATAGCTCCTCATCTTGGTTGTTCTTTTTTAGATCATTGTGGACTTTGCTGATGCAGGTCTGAAGCTTGGCCAAAGCTACCTCATAGGATTTTATAATGATCTTGTCATTAGGCCTTCCCTTGAGAAGTCTTCTATATTTGCAATACTCCTCAACAATGGGGTTATCAGGAAGAAGCCTCTGTACTTTGCTGGACATGGAATCTGCATAAGAAGGTATGCATTAATACAACATCCTCAGTACAATCAATAAGTTTAAAGAGTGGAAGGAGATGGGGATGATGTTATTTTAAATTTATTCAAGTTCATGGAATTTAACATTATTTTGAAATTACCTGTATTTTGTGCCTTGCTTTGTTTACCTTTTAACCCTGTAAATGTTGGAAATTATTTTATTCAACCATTTTCAAACTCTTATTTTAAATCAGGAAATATATGGTTTTGCATGTGCATACCTGATTTATCGGGTTTCTTGCAGGACCCATGATTAGCTGTGGCTGAATTGTCTGATTCAAAATGAAAATGAAATGTAAAATTTCATAGCACAATTACTGCATATGTATATTTTGAGAAATTAACATATTTAGTAAGTTCCAATCCTATTCTAGCAAATTTTATTAGTATTACCTTTTTTGCTTGCAAAAAGTTTCCTCTTGCAGCTTGTAAATTTCTT
>NW_026929374.1:0-37356 GCF_032062105.1 Saccostrea cuccullata | reverse complement strand
TTTGCTGAACGAAGGTCATTTTGCGCGCACGTGCTTGCAAGAGCGCGCACGTGCAACACGTGAAATGACCAATAATATAGATGTTGCCGTAACTTTCCTATTTTTTGATAAAATGTTTTGAAACTCATAATGTAAGGATATAATAGTTGTAAAGACATGATGACATGGTCAAAATAGCAAGATTTCACGCGCATGCACATGCGCTTCGCTCTGATTGGCTGAAACTAAAGTCTCAATATCTTTCTTGTTTTACGTCCTAATCATTTGAAATTTTGAACTTAGTCATACATTATGAAGATCTACAGCATGATATATAAAAATTTTCATGAAAGTACGTACATGCACGTGTGCTTGAAAGAGCACGCACGTGCAACATGTGAAATAACCAATATAATGGATGAAGCCATAACTTTCTATTTCTAGATGGAAGTTTTTGAAACTCAAAATGCATGGATATATTAGTAGTATAAACAAAATGACATGGTCAAAATAGCAAGATCTCATGCGCATGCACATGTGCTTCGCTCTGATTGGCTGAAACTAAAGTCTCAATATCTTTCTTGTAATTTTGAACATAGTCATACATTATGAAGATCTACAGCATGATATATAAGAATTATCATGAACGCAAGTAAATTTTCGTGTGCTGCAATCTGATTGGCTGAAACTTTAAAGGTCTTTAACTTTCTTGTTTCTCAACAAAACAGGATGAAATTTAGATTATGAATAGGTATAATGGATTCCTACATGATACTACTATCAAAATTGAATGCAAGGACGTGTTTGCATTCAGTTGCGCAAGCGCAATGCGTAAAATGAACAATTTATTTGAAAAAAGGGTAACATTTATGTTTTATGACTTTTTATTGATTCTAGGAATACTAAGATATTTTAATAGTTTAGAAAACATGTCATAATCATTAATCACCTTGCACGTGCATTTGCGTGCAACGCGTAAAATGACAAAAAGTTGATATCATTGTAGCTTTTAATTTCTTTTATGAAATTCTGCGATACTGAGCATATTTAAAAAAGTTTTAAAGGAAATTGCCACAGAAAAGGGAGTTGGGGAGCATTTGGGGAACATCTGTAACGGTCCCCGTTACAATTAGAACTAGTTTAAAATAAAATTAAAAATTCCTTCTCGACTTGAAAATTTTTTCAACAATTTCAGTCGCTCTTTTTCATTTAAATATACAGACAACCATGGATAAAAAGTTACCTCTTCGCAATGTCTTTCATGGAGCTAGATTACTAGTTTTGAGACCATCTCGAATAAAATGTTTGGGCAATAACGTTCACAATATTTGTTATAAGAAGGTATATCCTGTCTGAGTTCGCCTTTATTTATCTCACAGCTTTTGTGACCAATTGTCAAGACAAAATATTTCCTACATCCACATTGCATTTCGAACTACCATACCTTTTCTGGATTTCCAAACTACATAAAAATCCTTCCAAATTAAGATTCCTAGCATTTTTCTAGGTGATTGTTCTACCTCTTTCTTTACTCCTTACTAAAATATTAATCAGTGAAGGTGAAAGGGGTATCTCTACGAGTATAGAAGTTTTGTCTTAAGACAGATGTTTTAATACTAGTAATTCATTGACAATATCTACATGTATGTAGTTTTCGGAAACCGGGTCTTCCGACACTCTGTTGAAATGTCCAGTGTTAAGGTCATACGCAACGTAGTTTGAACTTTATTGGGTTCTTCCCTGGAGTTGAAGAGTTCCACTAAACGAAGGACCTGTGTGCAATACTTTTAATCTATATATAAGGATTTGTACACCTCTTCTAAAACAATTTTTGATGACAAAAAAATCCGTAATTTATGTTTTGTAATTTTTGTACATTTTTCTTTGAATAATGCAAAATTTTTCACAATTTGACATCTTTTCCAAACCCCTGGTAACGCATGCAGATTTTTTGTCTAGGAACATGTAATGGTATTATCAGTTTAAATTTAGAATATCTTGAAAAATTATCAGTAGGTAAGGTACCTTGCTTATGTCCTTAATGATAATGATTCTGAATGCTCATTTGAAATAATTTACGTACACAAACTGATGGTCTTTTTAGAGTTATTTGATAAGTATTTAGAAGAATGAAAAAATTGTTTATCCCCGCGCAAGATGATGGCTTTTAAACAGTTATTTTTAAATACAATTAGATTAGTATTAAGATGTATAAACAAAATTCATTTATGCATCTTATATCTTTATTTTTTATTTGATTTTGAAAAGTTACTTTGGCCAAAATATAGTCATTTGGCTATTGCTGTGTAGATCAGCGAGAAGTTTCCTGAGCATCGCTTGCACAGTAGAGTACGTTATTATTTTTTTTTTAGGAAATCTTATTTCAAGTTTTTATTTCAAATTACGTTAAACTTAAATTCAACGAAAGAAATATGAATACAATACATATCTTTGGGTAGAAAAGATAAAGAAATGGGCTTAAGGTCCTTCTATCTGTTTTTTTTCTCGTTCTCGTTGAGGGTAGATCAATTCATCAATCTTTTTTAAAGAATTAAAAGAAAATACATGTAATGCTGTCTGTTAATAAAATATAAGCCTGGAAATTTTGTTTTAACATATTTTTTTTCAAAATGCGTTAAGTGCCTCCGTGGAAAAAATGTTGAGACACACCCTTAACGCACTTTGAAAATATTTTTCAAAGTGCGTTGATTCTGCCCCAAATTTGATAAATTTTCAAAGTGCGTTGATTATATCTCAGTTTTAAAGCATTTTTTTCAAAGTGCGTGGCTACAGTGCGTCTTTTTAGACGGTCTTTTCTGTATTCGTATGAAGCAAAAAATAGTATGGTCGATAAATTACCTTCTTTGCTAATATACGGAACAATCTCTGTCGATTTTGAGAAATCATATACTTTATAATTAAGCGAACAGTTCATGGAATATGTCTATAGCTTGAAGCCTTCAAGTGTCAAGTAATATTTAATTGTGAAATCTGTATTTAAATTAGAGTTCTTATCATTGAAAGGTATGAATTAAACTATGACCAAAAAAAAAAATTTTCAGCAAAAAATTATCTTGGTAAACTCCATTCTATCCTAACTATAATTATATGGAGATAACGAACAGTATTCAAGCTCAGAAGTCCATAAAACAATGCAAAATAGGAGGAGAACAAACAAAGACCTCCAAAACATCAGAGGTGGGATCAGGTGCCATGGAGAAATAACTATCCCCTATCGACCGGTTACACCCGCCATGTGCCCCTGTCATGATCGGGAAATAACGGAAAAATCCGTCATCAATTCAGTTGTAAAAAATGGACTAACATTTGGAATGAAAAACGTCAGTCAGCATTCGACTAAATGTTAAATTTAAATTGCTGACAAGGTCATTGTTTCGACCATAGAACTTGATGAACAAAACGATGACTTTAAACGAGACTGCTGATATCCTTGTTTCATCAACTTGTTTGTCAATAATTTACCTCGTTTAAAATACTGTGCATGCATACGGAGAGCATGCTCTTACGTATCGAATCATCTGAGAGATATAAATTCCGTGATATCAATTTTACCTTCAATCGAGATTAACACATTCACCACTAGGCTATACCAAACAGAACGAATAATGTACCTTTGACTAAACCTGAAACATGGAAATATCGAGCAGTATTCAAGATTAAATGTCTATAAAACAATTCAAAATAGGAGCAGAGCAAACACGGACCTCCAAAACATCAGAGGTGAGGCCAGGTGCCATGGAGGAGTGAGTATCACCTGCCGACCGGTCACACCCGCCATGCGCTCCTTGTTATGATCGGGAAATAACGGAAAAATTCGTCATCAATTCAGTTATAAATAGTGGACTAACAATTAGTATGAACACGTCAGTCAGCATTTTAACTCAGTGATAGATTGTGCTCGTATTTGCTGACAAGGTAATTGTATCGACAACGGAACTTACGAAATAATGACTTTATATTAAATTAAACGAGACTGCTGATATGCTTATTTCATCAACTTGTTTGGCGATAATTTTCCTTGTTTTAGAAATTGTTCATATGTAAAGCATGCTCTTGCGTATCGAATCAAACGAGATATATAATCTCCGTATGCAGGCGAGGAAGGTACATTGCTGCATAAATAAGGGAAGGTGACGATTGAAAAGTTAAAGTCATCACATTTATCATAGATTTTGGTTGATAGATTACCATTAACGTCTTTTTAAAGTAAAATATCAAAATATGAAACAGATGTGTCTGACTTTGCAGGATCTTTCATCTCAAGTTCACTAGGATATATCGTATTGACGTAAGAATGGAAATTACCTATGTTAATTGACATTACTTTGACGATATACTTATATCCAATTGTCGAGTTGAAGTCTTCTTTTCATGCATAAGATTTTGCATAAATTCTGCTTCATATGAATACAACATAGGTCTGCTAACAACGTGTGCAACTGGTAGTCATCGGGATTTCAAGAGACTGTACGAAGACTTTTTCTCCAAAAAACAACCTAGATATTCATTGATATTGTCAAGAAGAAACTCATGCATGTTTTTGATGTCAACTTCAGAGTACTTGTGTGTACAATCAGAATATTTTTAACAAAATAATCTTGCAAATGACCAATGACAAGGAAAGTAAACTTACAAGTTCCATTTTTACTGGAAAATGCGGCTGTCAATGATATCGAAAAGCCTAATCTTTATTTTATCGTGGGGAATGGTGTGTATAAAGTTAAAAAATCTTTAAGTTTAAAGGCTGTTGATTTTAATAAAATCTTGTGAATTCAAATTGTACAAAAGTTCCTTGGAATTTTTGAGTATTACATATGATTTACACCACGTCTTGAATACATAGGTGCACCGTGCTGAGTACTCTTGAAGTTTCTCCTTCACTACTGTGGCTTGGTTTAACATCTAATGGAACCCGCTATTTATCTTTGTTATGCTAAATTGACTTTCAATATTACTTTAAAATATACGAATTTGTGTAACATCATTCAGTCAATTCAATTCAATTTATTCTCTCAAACCCATGTAAATGGTACATGAGATGCAGAAACATATTAAACATTATATACATATAATACTGTGGGTCAAGGAGAAGGTGATAGCTAATTTATGCCCTAGTCACATTTCTCGGCCGGTGGCCGTAGACCGGTGGTAATCCGTGTTGTGAGCGATGCCCCAACATCGGTCCACATCGGCCTAGTAGTCCTTAAAGTATCAGTCACATTATCCAGCGATGCGATGCTTTTTTGATAAAAATGGTGTGGTTGTCGGCCAGACTAACAAAGGCCCAGCGATGCATTGCTAATCATAAATCGATGTTCCAGGGTAATCGGCCACAGGCGCTTGTTTCATACAGTGAGCTTAGTTTTCTACTATATAATAACAGTGTTATTATATAGTAGAAAACTAAGCTCACTGTATGAAACAAGCGCCTGTGTAATCGGCCGGTGTAATATATATTACATCGCTCATACATCAGTGGACATCGTTCATACGTCCGTCGACTATAGGCCAATGTTTCACAGTTTGATCGAACATTGACCGATGATCGGTCGATGTCTGTTGCCCACCACTCAACCTCCCGACGACATCAGATCCAACGGACACTTAATGATGCTCGGCCTTACATCGGTCGATCCTTGAAAGATATGTTAATGATCGGTTGCCGATGAGGAGCGATGTGGGGCATCGGTGGAGACATCACTGATTTTTAACTACAGCTTATTTTTTACCGATGACCCCCACAGATTCGCCGAATGGCCTCAGTCACCGTCCGATTAAGATAGGTGTCCGGCCGGCAACCACGCCATTTTTAGAAAAAAAAAATCACATCGGTTTCTCATCGAGTACCCTAGCTATCGCTGGATAATGTGACTGATACTTAAAGAGAACAGACTATAATGTTTATTTAAGTAATAAATTTGCATAATTTTTTCCAAAGAATCAACATCATTGAATAATTATAATAAAGATGTATTTTTACGTGACGTGGGCTTTTTCCTTGTTTTTGTTTGCATAAAATGTACACTCTTTGTTAGGTTGCTCTGATTTATGGCTCCGAGATTTTACATAAAGTATATATTAATATGAAATGAAGTATCAAATAAGGTATAGTAATAATTGAGATTTAATTTTTCACTCTCATATCTGTTGCTTTCTTCTTTTATTTTATTTTATTTTATTTTATAAATTTTAAGATCTTTCATTTCATCTCAGTTAATTGTCTAAGGATTGATCATGCAATCTTGTCACATTGGAATGATTGACTTCCGATTTAACAACAAAGAAATTGTGATGCACATTTTACATGTACACTTTAAGATATTCACTATTCATTTTCTCTCAAAGCATTAACATATTATTTGTGATTTGATTCATTTAGTGATATACAAATTAAAAGTCCTTTATTTCTTTAGATCTTCTACCAGGTATGTTGTTTTTTTTTTATTTCAGAGCTAATGTTTGCAAGAAAACATGGTCAGTTAAGGAGAGATATAAGGCGAAATGTAAATTCTGGAAATGGGGCCGGTGTACAAGATACAGGTGTTCTCTCTCTCTCTCTCTCCGAAACTCACATACACACAATATCAAGTTTGGAATCAATAGTACCGTTTAAAGTTATAAGGATAGTAACTTTCTTTAAATTCTCTTACTTTATCTGAAGGAAACTCAGCATTTAAAGAATGATTTAGATTCATTTAATTTATAAAGATTAAAAATTTAATCAATTTTTATTATTTTAGAACCATTTATAAATCTGAACTGTACTGTTGTCCTGGATACAGAAGCGAACCAGATGATCCCACATCCTGCAAATACGGTATCAGACTCCATACTTGATCATAAATCGTCCATTTGATGCCATAAACTCATAAATATCTGTCATCAAAATGAATATTCATTATTGAAAAAGTAATATACATTCGAAGATCTAGCACTTATTTCTCATTTTTCCCCAATCGAGAGAAAATGCTCTATATCTGTATATAGGGAAGAGATATTTATCCTAATTAGGTAATTAGGCTAAGTAATCTTTACTTCTGCACAAAAAAGTACTTGAAATAACCATTTAGACCCCATGGCCCTCAGTAAATGTAAGTTCACCTCTAAGTGGCACAATTGTATATTCAATATTTCAAATCTAAAATTAAAGTTTGAATTCATAAAAACAAAATCTGTTTCTCATTGGTTTGATTGAGAATGTATATTGGACTCTTCCTTGATAGGCTGGTGTGTATACTCGTCTTGATTGATCGGTATGTATGTACTCATTATGGTTGGCTATATGGCTGGTGTTTATATTCTTAATCATTGTTTGGTGTGTCAACTCTCCATGATTGGTTGCTGTGTCTACTCTCCATGATTGTTCACTGAACAGTAGTGTATAGTAGTGTGTCTTCTCTCCATGAGTGTTTGCTGTGTCAACTCTTCATGATTATTTGGTGTGTCTACTCTTCATGATTGTTTGGTGTGTCTACTCTTCATGATTGTTTGGTGCATCTACTCTCTGTGATTGTTTAGTGTGTCTACTCTTCGTGATTGTTTGGTGTGTCTACTCTTCATAATTGTTTGGTGCGTCTACTCTCCATGATTGTTTAGTGTGTCTACTCTTCATGATTATTTGGTGTGTCTACTCTTCATGATTGTTTGATGTGTCTACTCTCCATGATTGGTTGGTGTGTCTAGTCTCCATGATTGTTTGATGTGTCTACTCTCCATGATTGGTTGGTGTGTCTAGTCTCCATGATTGTTTGGTGTGTCTACTCTCCATGATTGTTTAGTGTGTCTACTCTTCATGATTGTTTGGTGTTTCTACTCTCCATGATTGTTTGGTGTGTCTACTCTCCATGATTGTTTGGTGTGTCTACTCTTCATGATTGTTTGGTGTATCTACTCTTCATGATTGCTTGGTGTTTCTACTCTCCATGATTGTTTGGTGTGTCTACTCTTCATGATTGGTTGGTGTTTCTACTCTCCAAGATTGTTTGGTGTGTCTACTCTCCATGATTGTTTGGTGTGTCTACTCTCCATGATTGTTTGGTGTGTCTACTCTCCATGATTGTTTGGTGTGTCTACTCTCCAAGATTGTTTGGTGTGTCTACTCTCCATGATTGTTTGGTGTGTCTACTCTCCATGATTGTTTGGTGTGTCTACTCTCCATGATTGCCTGGTGTTTCTACTCTCCATGATTGTTTTTTTTGTGTCTACTCTCCATGATTGGTTGGTGTTTCTACTCTCCAAGATTGTTTGGTGTTTCTACTCTTCGTGATTATTTGGTGTGTTTACTCTTCATTATTGTTTTTTGTTTCTACTCTTCATGATTGTTTGGTGTGTGTACTCTTCATAATAATGGATAAGCATGGTATTAGAAAAATTCTTAGTGTATGGAATGGTTATTGTTTTGATGTAGTGAGATCAAGTATTTTGAGTGCCTAGAATCCCAAAAAATGTCTTAATCCATTGATTTATTGTTTCACTCTTCATTTACAGCTATTTGTGATGATAAAACAGATTACGGTGGGGCCGCCTGCACATTGCGTTACTCTGATGATGGAATTTTGAAGCGGAACCATCCACTGGTGCGTGACAGTGGGGGAAAGTGCTCCTCCCTGGAGAAGTGTACAAGTTGTAATGATGGCTTCTATGCAGACGGACCTTATTGTAAAAGTAAGGGGCAGTAAAAAATTGTATATGCCATGCAGTTTTGTTATAGAATATTTCTTGAATCAGCTGGACCAAAACATGCACTGCTTATCATAAGACATTCTTTAAAAAATATTAAATAAAATACAAAATCACGGTTCACGTGATCGACATTACTGTGCTATTTTCAAAGAAAATTCCTCAAAACATTTCACAGGTTCTTGTACATGTGGACAGGAACCCCTCCCCCTAATATTCACCCGGGGTCCAAAGATATTTTTATTTATCTTGTTATCTTGGTGGTGGCATTCATGTAATTTTTTTAATTTGAGAGGTAGGGCTCAGTTTGATAACAATAAGAGATAGGAAATATAACATGTTAATTGTTGCATGCCAAACGATGCAATACATAAAACAACTAAAAATTATACATACTTATATCTTAACTTACATAAATATGCGTATGATAAATGTACAAGTCATGTTCAGTGAGATCTTTATTAAGTAACATAGTGCTGAGATAATTATGTTCAGGTTTTTTTCTATCAGAAGGCTAAACTGTAATGTTTTTAATTTATGTGTGTAATCATGACATTCTGTGATATTATTACCTGAATAAAAAGAAATGAAATAAAAAATGAAAAATTATATTATGCAAAAGGAAAATTTTAGATTGCATGAATTCGTCAAATAAAAATTTTAAAATACAGATGGAAAATTTTACAATGCAAATGGAAATAATAGAACAAAATAAAAATTATGCAATACAAATGGACAACATAGAATATTGTAAGGTTTAACATGCCATATGGGCATTATCATTTTATTCGCTTCGAGAATGGAATAAGTTTGACGTTGTACACGTTAACATCATTACTTGTATAAGAAGGATTTTAATGATGTAATTAAGTTTATATTATTACTTTTGAATATTTAGTACTTCTTATTACGCTTTCAGGAAAGAAGATTATATGAGAGATAGAGGGGGATCTAATAATGTTCGATTCTTTAGAGGCGGATAGCGAATCAAATAACATAAGCCTGAGTATATATATACACAGGCAACGTTCTAAAAGTCTCTTAAAGGGGAGATTTGAGGGGGGTGGGGGTGGTCATTCTTAAATTGATCAATCTTAAGATGATGAAGCGAATCAAATAACATGAGTATATACCGATGCAAGTTTCCCTTTTCCGTGGTTTTCATGTAAACTGAAGTGTATAATACCACAAACAGAACAGATGTGTAAGGAAATTATTTCAAAAATATGCTATTTATTCTGTAAATATATTTATTTACGCTGTTTTCATTCATATCTTTAATGTATAAACAGCAAACAATCAATGAATGACAATGAAATAAAGTTGCTATTTAATCCGTTAAGTTTCTTACAACTTTCTTACAAATCAACTTGATTTATGCAAATTACGTAATAAACGCAATTTTATTTTATTTCTTTAAAATTATGTTGGATTTGAAATAGTCAAACTAGACACATCTTTAATTATGTGCTATTTATTTATGAATGAATGAGAAAAGAAAAAAATAATTAGAGCTTGCTATTTATTCTTTTTTCAACTTTTTTGAATTTTAATTTATGCAATTTACGGAATAAACGCATTCATTCATTCATCATTTATTTCCTCTCAAGATTCTTTACATTAAAGAAACATTTTCCTGTTTGTCATTTACGGAATAAACGCAATATTACTTTTCCTGTTAATTAATGTTGCTGAATTTTCACTGTTGATACGAAATAAATAGCAAATGGATTGTAATGAATATGGTTTAAACTTTGATTATGAGCTTGTGTTACAAAGAAGAATTCATATTCATATTATTGTGTCAACATCTTGGGTTGACATTGTACTTGTTTATTTCAAAACGGTTAGTTTTCATGAAAATACGTCGGGTTCGAGATACCGATTCCAGTTTGTTGTCGGATGTGCCGATATGAAGATGCTAGAAGACGAATTCATGAATAGTTTGACTGAAATTTATTTTAAATTACGAAATTGTATTGTATAAAATGGTAGGATATAATAGGCAGAATTTGCAAGAGTTCAAACAGAGAAACCAGGGTTAAAAGAGTTTTTAAATTAGTGAAAATTAAATGTTTTCATTATGTAGACGACTTTCCCATTCCAGCAGATCTGATGTCGATCTCTGCCCATTCCAAAAAAGATTTTTCATTTTATGGGCATAATGCTAATTTTTCTCACAAAAGTCTTCTTTACTCATTTGTAAACCTGTGTTTTAAAACTTCAATCAAGTTATGGTTTTGTACTGTTTTGTACCTTTGTTTATTTACAACATACCACCCACCCCCACCCCTAAAAAAGACCTAAACATATTCTCAAAACACACGTGTTTATTGACCGTGTTATTCAAATTCAAATGTCAGAAAATAATTGTCTGGCCTATTTTTTATGAACTCATGTTACTGTTTCATTTACTCATATTAATTCAAAAATACTGTAAAATGTGTTGTTGATTTTGCTTACCAATTTTACCAACTTGGAAATGAACAATTGCGTTGAATATGAATCTTACGTATATTAAGGCAGTATTTACTTGGCAATTCAAAGAACCTTCGAGAAACATAGTCTGAAAATTTCAAATAAATTGGTAGTCTTAGTGAAGATATTTGAAAAATCTTGAACTGCCCTAGCTTTTAATTTGCCCTGGCCTGGGTTTGCCCACCCATTTTACCAACTCGCATGAAAGATTAAGCACAGTGTTTTCCCTTTATTTTAAAGTGAAGGGTTGAAGATTGATTGTTACAGGCTAAGGGTTGATGTTAATGAACAGAACTATGTAACCTTATAAGAAATTTTGATTTCTGATTCTTAAGGAAAACACTGTAAGCACCAAACATTTTTCATACAAATGTAAGTTGTTTGCTCCATAAGTTAGTAACATTACTGAGGGAAAATTATGGTTAATACTGATTGACCTAGCTTTAAAAGAAAATGACTTAATTATTGTTTAAATGTGAAAGTCTATTGTATATGACTTTATGATTTGGTTCATTTTTTTTCATTTCAGTTTGTCCTCCTATTGCAAATTGCAACCACAGGAATTGTACCTCCCCGGGGGATAACATCTGCGTTTACTGTGAGGGGGAGGTGCTGGAGAGGGATTATTACAGGGCTTACACACCAGTCCCCAGTCAGAAAAAGAAATGTGAAAGTAAGATAAATTGGTTATCCTGAATGATCATAGATCAGTTGGATTGTGATTTCAGGAATTAAGTATAACAATTAAATGCACATGTCTAATTGAGAAATTTCCTATCTAACATTTTAATGGAATCCTGATTGGGCATAATGTTGGAGTTTGAATCAATAGTGGGGTGACACAATAGTGCGATGATGATGAAGAGATTGTGCAGTTGTGTGATGACATTGATGTGATGGCACAATGATGATGATGACCCATTAACACATCATTGTCATCATTCTATCGCTTCATCAACATTGCTGCATTCTTATTGCTCCATATAACATTATCACTCCATTGACCCTACTTAAAATTGTTAGATGGTGTGATAGTGAACTTACTGACCCCATAAGGATTTCCTACATTAGGACTTTTATTTGCATTTAGATTAAGAGAAAGATTTTAAGATATTGCTCATATCCATAGTTTAATTTAGATCCAGATATAGAAAAAATTAATTACATCTTGTAGTATGTGATTATTATAATTAAATTATGTTACTAAGAGGAAAAATACAAAGGGGAGAGAACTCTGAAGTGTGCATTGTATCACATTAATCGCAAAACACCATCAACTTGATTAAGGCCAAAAAAAGTATTTTTAGTTTCTCAATCAGGTCAAAATCAATGCAGCAAGGAGATTCTTGTTATTGTTATTAGGGCTGCTCGGCGGGTGCCCTATAGAGATCAGTCTGTTCGTCCATCCGAGATCTTTTGTCCGGAGCATATCTTCTCTCTCCTTGGCCCAATCTGGCTCATACGTCACCCACAGAGTGCCTTTGGGTAAAGGGTGTGCAGTGACATTGAATCCTGTGTCTAGGTCAAAGGTTAAGGTCATAAATTACATGAAAAATCTTTGTTCTGAGCATGTCTTCTCTCCCCTTTGTTCACTGTGGCTCAGTACTTCACTCACAGAGTGCCAGTGGTCAATGAATGTGCAGTGACCTTGAACAAAGTTTCGAGGTCAATTTAAGGTCAAAAATAGCCTCTCAGTTTAAAATCATTATTCTTGGCATAATTTCTTTCCCTCGAGTCCACTCAGCCTCAAACACATTGACTGGGTACGTAGCATTTGTGATTTTCCTTCCATATTTTGATAGAGGATATGCAACAATTTTCATAGAGGATACATTTCTTAAAGTTTTTAATTGTATTATTTTTCAGGGAGTACTTACTTTTTGTCCCCTTTAATCTTAAACATCTTCAAAATAAACCCTTTTCAGCTACTTTACATTTTCATGTAGGTTGCTGAAAGCGGGGCCATTTGAGATGGCCACCATCTCAATGATGTCTAGTTATTATTATTTTGGTTGAGGTATGTGTTATTTCTTTTTTAGGTCACCTGAGTAAACCCAGGAGACCTATTGCTATCCGCCGTGCGTCTTGTGTTAACTTTTGAACATTTTCAGCTTCTTTTCTGAAACTGCTTAACCAATTTCAACAAGTTCTGGCATATAGTATTTATGGGTGAAGGAACAAAAATTGTGAATTTCATAGTCCCTGCCCCCCTGGGACCTGGGGGGTGGGGCCAAAACCACTAAAATTAATGCAATCTTTAAAAATCTTCTTCTTTACTCCTGGACATCAAGCAGTCAAACTGTCAGCATGATTGTAATCAGCATTGAGTCCGTTGCCAAAATAGTGAAATTCATGGCCCCAGGGTCAGGGGTTCTAGTGCTAGAGTGGGGCTCTATAGATTATATAGTGAAAATGCAATCATTTAATTTCTATAAAATACTTGATTCTGATTGGTTTAAAAATTCTTTTGATACCTGCATCAATAAAATCTAGAGTTCGCTTGCACTAAGCATGCTAAGCAGCCGGAACTACTTTGGCAGTCTCTACAAGTATATTTCCCGCTCCCAGGTTACTTCTTGGAGGAATAATAAATACTTTTACTTTAATAAATATTTTCCTGAATTTCGAAACCTGTCCGTTACGTCCCCGACTTATTTTCTACTTTCGTTTCTTTTTGAATTATCCCCCTTTGCTAAACAAATCAAATCGTCTGCATAACAACAATACAGTTTTGGGAAAGAAGGAAAGAAATCGACATATTTTTGTGAAATGTTTGGCTTTGAGATGTCTGGTATGAACAATAGAATTCTGAAGAAACGTTTTTTATGTTACCAATTGCAAAGAGAGGAAAAACCGTTAATCTGTTAAAACGTGGGAAACGGATGATCGAGAAAAACGACACTGCATGAATGAGGACAGATTCTTTTATTCTTAAAAAGTCGGCAGCAGAATCTTTCAGGTTTTACACATTAACAGGTTGTGATACGTATTTATATGTTCGGTTTGAAATTCAGATGAAAAGATGTGCAAATGAAATCAAAAATTTCTGTGACCAAATGTTAGAACTGTTAGGATATTTGAGTAGCTTCCCTTTACATTACTTACCAGGGAAATATACCGATTGGGATAACACAACAGGTAAGTTTTTTTGTGTTGAAGAACTGTAAATTATTTCAGAGAATGTTGGTAATGCCACGACAATATTTGAGAACGTTTCTTCGTTTGAGCCATTTTGAATTTCAGCAACGTTAACGTTGTTGTGATGTATTCGTGCGCACTGTTTTTGATGCGTAAATTTAATAGAAAGGTGAAAGAAAGATTCATTTTATTAATTTAAAAGCATAATTAAATGATAAGAAATGAATGTAATATTTTTTCCTTTGATCGATACGCGCATTGATGAAGTTTTCCGTCCAAATTTTTCTTTGATACATTGATCAAAGGAAAAAATATTACATTCATTTCTTAAGTATTTCTTTGAAAATCTTCTTCTCTGTTCCTGGGTATTAGATAAACTAACTAAGTACATAGTTATGATGAGCAAGAGTGCCTCTTCCAAAATTGTGAATTTTATGGCCCCAGGGTCAGGGGTTCTGGTGTTATATATCTATAGTGAAAATGCATTATTTCTTTGAAAATCTTCTTCTCTGCCCCTAGGGTTAAAAGAAACCAAGCAAGTGCATAATAACTGTTATGTAAAATATGACTGCATGCCTTTTCCAAAATTGTGAATTTCATGGCCCAAGGGTCAGGGGTTTTAGTGCTAGGGTGGGGCTATATAGATTAAATAGTGAAAATGCATTATTATCAGAGACCAGAAGAGCTTATGCGATAGTAAGGTGTCCGTTGTCCGTCAGTCTTACTGTCCATCTGTCTGTAAAAAATTTTTCAAAATGCTACTCCTCCTACAATTTTGGTCTGATTTCATCGTTTGTCACACAAGTAGACTACATAAATACATTATTTAGTGCATCGGTTTTTGATTTCGATGAAGGATGTTGCCATGGTTACTAAAAATAGAAATTTCTGTGAAATTCCCTTAAAATGCTACTCCTCCTACAGTTTGGTCTGATTTCAATGTAACTTGGCACACAAGTAGACTACACTAAGAAACATAATCTAGTGCATTGGTTTTTGATTTTGATGAACGGTGTTGCCATGGTCACTAAATATAGAAATTCCTGTGAAATTCCTCTAAAACGCTTCTCCTTCTACAGTTTTGGTCTGATTTCAATATAACTTGGCACACAAGTAGAGTACACTAGGAAACATAATCTAGTGCATCGGTTTTTGATTTCAATGAACGGTATTGCCATGGTCACTAAAAATAGAAATTCCTTTAAAAATGCTACTCCTCCTAAAGTTTTGGTCTAAATTCAATATAACTTGGCACATATTTAGACTTGCACTAAGATATACATAATTCTATTTATTGCTGTCTGTTGTGAAGTTCCTAATCCAAGTGCTACTTTTCCTTTGTTATAAGTACAGACCAGTAGAGCTACAGTCTCATCAGACAATTCTGAGACACTTCTTAATTCTTGGACGTGAACGTTTGATTGGATAATTGAGAGGTCACCAGAAGATGACGCTGAATGGAGTTTCTTCAGATCCTGCTTGTGTAGCGATCTATGTGTCTGAGCGGATCAAAGGATCCGATTTAATCAGATTGTGGAAAGTTCATACATGATACTCAGGTGACCTATAAATATAAGGCCTGTGGGCCTCTTGTTTTTATAGTCCCCTACCGGTGAAACCGGAGAGGACTATAGGTTTCCTATGTATCTGTCCATCCGTCCGTCTGTCTGTCCCCGTCTGTCTGTCTGTTCTACTTGGTTTTCCACATTTTTTTCTAAATGCTTGCAGATATTGGAACTGATTTTTGGTATGTGAATGTATCTTGATGAGTTACAGATTAAATTTGAATGTCATTTTGCTTCATTGATTTTTGACAAAATTATGGCATTTTTAATTTTTCATAATCGTTCAAGATTGGGTTTGTGCTGCGCAAAATTCGGATGGTCAACACCTATATGAAGCGTTGTAAAATGAGTTGAATTTTCACCTTAATGTGGATTATTTTATTAGGTTAAAGGCATTCACGTCAAAATCGAGCAGTTTTACCTTAGACATAACTTTTTCATATTATGAAATGACATCCTAAAGAAAAAGGGGAACCCAGTAGGGAACATGTATTGCTTATGCAATACTCTCAATATGCTTGTTTTAAAATGCAAGTAAAGCATACAAGTAGTTGGAAAATAAACTTTGTGATCTTTCATTATCTACCAGGTAATTACATTTTTTCATTTGTTTATGACATCATACATAAGGCATGATTGTTGGAAATGATGAGGCTTTCTGTGATCAAACAACCACAGTTAGTTATTAAAGCCATATATGGCGTAACTGATCAAAAAAAATTTTTTTGAAAAAATACAAAATTAAGTAAAGAAATATAGTTGATACATTTAAATTAAAGTTTTTCATACAATTCTGAACGCGGAGAACACCTCGTTTCATCTAATAATACGATTTTATCTTCTCTGTAATGTGTTATTTAAATCTTTTGTATTTTCTTCCGAGTCGGAGAAAATTCCGAGAATCCAAATTAAATTGTGATATCTTTATAACGCAATTGATTTAGATTTTGTAAATTACGGAAAAATTCTATCTTTATACAAAGTAACGATACAAATAATAAGTTCTTATAATTTTAGTCCAATAATTTTCATTGTACATACGCCATATATGGCTTTAAGACAATAGTGTAAATTTAAGGCACAGATTGAATTTTGTTTTTCAAATTCTGAAAGTTGTACAAAAAGCGCCTTAACGTTGATGCTTTATATTAAAATCCCTCCTTTTTAGGCTAGTAAGTGGAAAAATTTAAGTTTTCAGCATTCAAGCTATGGATAAATTAGAAAAGAATTCTATAATAGAAGTAAAATCTGTTTTTTTTCACAGAGCTCAACTGGGTTGCCTGATGACATTATTTTAAATGACGGCTTTGACTTTAGTGTTGACATAGCATTAACTTAAAGTATCAGAAACATTTAATTATTTTTGTATAGATGATAAAATTCCAATTTTAACCACCCTGGGCGCTTAGAAACTTGCAAACAGAAGGTGGCTATTTTAGTATTCTCTTTATGATATTCAAAGTCATATTTTAACTTTAAAATATCTTTGAAAAAAGAAATAAACTCAAACAACCACTATATAATGTTTTAACTTTACTTTAAGTGAAGATACTCTAACCACCCAAATTAAGCTAAAAGATTCATTTTCTACCAAGAAATTGAATTATAGACAGGTTTTGTTTTCATTTTCTTCAAATTTTGGCAGAATATTGATACAATTTTATTTGATTTTAATCACTGTACAGAGGGTCCTTATTTCCTGACAATTTATGAAAAAAGATCAAAGGGGGCGCTTATAGGGCAGGGGCGGTTAATAGGGATTATAGGGTATTAAAAGTAAGTTTTGTCATTGTGCTAGGTATACAATGATACTAGGTAAATTGATATAGATTATGTGATGAATACATTAATGCATGTAAAAAGCTTTGAATTATGAAATTTTCTGCTCTGGCCTCTTTTCACATTATACATGCATGGTATATTTTGATACGCAATAAAATGTAAAAGGAAATGTGTTTAACTTCATTCCACAGAAACCCAGTCACCTGTCATAGAACAAGGTACCCCAATACTCTTGTAAAAATACTGATGTGATTTTTTTTCCCATATACATGTACGTTAACTAATAAAATAGATGAACTCAGTCACTGACTGTTAGATTTCCTTACTGATAGATTTGCTGAGGATTGGATACCACTGAACATCAGTCTAAAGTAACGGTCCAAAAAGGTTGTGATTTCTTCTACTTGCATGCAGTCTGCAATTTGTGGAAAGAAAATGTATTAAACAATTTTTTTTCCAGCACTTATACAAGTATTTTTTCTTTTGTTAAAATGATTATGTTGAACCCAATTAAATGTAACAAAATACCAGACCCATATACCTTTGAATTTTAATTATCTTTCCCTTGTTTTCTTTTCTTAATATTAATAATAGCCATAATGTTCAACTGTTCAATAATTAAGTTTAATGTGTAAGGGTGTTGGTTTTGCTACACAAGCTAAAGTGTCTCGATTTAAATAATTGACTGTTAATGATTTTTTTTAATTGTTTATTAAATTTTTGGTCTACTTGGTTTTTTTGCACTTTTTAAGAACACGAAAATGTTAACTAGTCAGTGATTGATCCTTGATATCCCTTTTTAAAGATTTATTCACTGCATGTTGAAATTGCAATATTCTTTTTTTCTGCACAAATAGTGAATACCCTGGTAGTAACTCCACAATTTAATTTCTTACTGACTGTAAAGTATATAGAATAAGTTGTTGTTTCTTTGAGAGGCGTGTTCCTGTAATACCCTGGTAATAACTCCACAAATTAATTCCCTACTGTACATTACAGAATAAGTTGTTGTTTCTTTCAGAGGCCTGTTCCTGGAGATCGGACAGTACGAGGTGTTACCCTGGGACCTGTACTGACGGCCTGGCCTCCAAGTGTCAATGTACCCCGGGCTTCGAGGGCCAACACTGTGAAAAAAGTAGGTTATTACAGTAAACCAATGGTTAGAGTGAGCACATTTAGTTATAATGAATTCATGCAAATGAAGTGTTTTTTGTTCCCTGTAGTTTTAAGTCATGAAATGAAGAGTTGAAAATTCTCCCTTGAATTATACATGCATGGGATTCAGGAATTGAAATAAAATGAATGGCACTGTTGTGATAACATTTAATATTTAAAGAAAACCAGTGTAACTGTTAAAATAAAATACATGTAGAAAAACTCACAGATAAATGCAAGCAGAAATTACCACTGACTGTAGCATTTCTTATTCAGTTGTAACAGAGGCCTCAATCATGGAGAACGAGTGTAAATTAGAAGATCCGACAGGGAGGACCTTGGGAAACCCTGCCGATTTGAGCGAGGGTCCTCCCCAGCCCACCCGCTGGACCAACAATGTAACCTGGACCAGGGCAGTCATAAAATGGGACGCCTTCTTAAAGACTCCAGGAGACCCTCCTATTATCGAGGGATTAGATCATTACGTCACTGACTTTAGATATGGAATTAAATTCGCATCTACTAAATTGCTTCAATATAGGCGTAAGATTTTTTTTTGAGAAATGCAGGGTTTTGAAAACTTGTGATTATTTTTTTTAGGGATGTCAAAATATAAATTTTCCTTAGTTGAACATTCGATTGCATTATTCGAATGATAGTCGACTATTTGAAGCATTTTTTATAGCACAGTGTTTTTGAAAGCTTATTAAGTAAATTAAATTGGAAAATTGAAATAAATTGGAAAATGGGAATTGTAAACACACACTATCCACACCTTTGGTGAAAATTTGTTAACTACTGTTTGTTCAATTAATGATTGCCCAAACTATCAAAATGCCTTTTATGTAAGATTATTGTTTTGATAATTATCGAAGTTTAAAAAACTTCATGGCTATGCAAATATTGTGTGTTCCTAGGATTTGAAATTCCTAGAGGTTATAAATATAATTGGTACAATTCAATTAATTAATTTTCAAAGTCCAGTATAACGCTGCATAATTTACTACAAAAACAAAAAAGTCGGTGATTCAGAAATAATTGTCGCGGTATGTAATTACTGTTTTTTTTTCCATATGTACAATTTGGAAAAATATTTATGAACTGTGACTGTGTTTGAGCTCTTATTCGTCTGAGGACGTACACTATGAGAGGAAGGACGCTTTTTCAATTTTGAGATGAGAACTTCATTATCACCTCTTTTACTTGCATTTATTTAATATTCGAATGTCGTTCCATTATTCGATTGTCGGTCCATTTGACTGATAGAGGAATAGTCGACTATTCGTTGACATCCCTATTTTTTTTAGCATCTAAGAAATTTGTGATGTAGAGAATTTCTGACTCTATTTAATTTTCTTAAAAAACATCTACAAACATGAGGGATTTGTTTTCATTTGCAGGGGGAAGTAAAATTTGTGAGCTGATTCACATTTGTGAGGGAGTGTCAGAAAGAGCTCCAAACACTACATCGTTTTTATGCAAAAAAACCTTTGACAATCAAGGACACCCATTGCTGGATTTGAAACACAATGATCAGTATGTTTTGTATACGAGGGTTGATCCTAAAGTTCGTGGAATTTCTTCATATTTTATTTATTTTTCAGTGGAATAGGTTGAAAATTACAACTGAAAATAAAGACACTTGATGAATATTTTAAATTAAAAAACATTTTAAATATCTTGGATAGTAACTTTATGGCAGTTGCCATAGAAACGGTTGTTTGGAAATGCGGGGGAGACATAAACGCGTTTATTATCATTTTAATTCTTAATACGTGAAATAAGAATTAAACTGCCCTATGTGGTATATAAAACGAAAATTATGTCATTATTACGATTGCTTGATCTTTTATAAACCTTTGTGTGAGAGTTTTACTGATTTTACTGGATATTTAGTTTATAAGTTGATGATTTATTGTTCATCTTTAAGTTGTTAGATAACGTCAAATTTCGGTCAAGTCACACGTTTTGTGAAAATCCGGGGATCACTCTATCTTAAACGCATATATTATTGACATAGGCTTGGGAAAAATGCATTTAGTTACTGGTTTTCCAGTAGCATAAGAAAAATAGAACTTCCATGGACGTTGATAAAAAGTGTGGTCGCTTTTTAGAGGCTCTGTTTAAGTACGTATCCCCCTAGACAAATTAAAAGTGTTAATGGACGTTGTTGGCTGCCGTACTGTTCTTGACATTGCTACTGAAATTGGAACATTGTATGGAAAGATGGGTAGTATTTTGAAATATGAGTAAAATATGAAGATAAGTTGGTGCGAAAGGATACCCAGGCTTTTCTTGAGAAAAAAAGTAGAGAAATAGGCAGCATTTTGTTGAATTACATTATCGTTGGACATTTGAGCGAAATGCTTCTATAATGTGACGTGACATATAAATCTAACTTGACGTTACGTCGAAGTCTCCCCCGGGTTTCACAACTATCCATTTTCGGAAAGATCGTGTGACCTTACTGGTAATCGGAAAGTGGTGAAATTTTCCAATATTGTTGCATTATGACTCTATATCACGAATATGCCTGTTGATTGATTTCATCAAATCGCGATAAAATTTTAGAAAGAAATTCCACCCTCATACTTTCATCCACAAGTTACTGAATTTGTATTTCATTATTCTTATATTTCATATTTTGACACCAGTGGTGTATAGTGCTCTGTGTCCTTTGACCTATATTAAATTGGAAATTGTTTATTGATGTATGACATTAAAAGTACTGATTTTGAAAATGTTTCTATAAATAGTATTAGTATACATACAGTACTTATTAAAACCAATTCTTAAGGTAGTCCGATCCTCAGGTTTGTAAAATTAGCAGTTAAGTAATCAAAAATACTCATAAAAGTATCTTTGAATCCACAAAATAATGTTAATTTATCCACTGTATTTCTTTTAAGTTAAAAATTAAAGTTAATGATATCATATAGGGAAAATTGTCAAATCTCCAATATTTTTGCAGAAAAAGCGAATTGGAATATCAGCAATGCATTTTCTAATTGAAAATTGATCAACTAATATATTTTAGGTTAAAAGATGATAGGTATCCAGGCATTCAGGGAAATTGTCATGATTTTTATACTTATGTGGTATTTTTTGTTCTCTATATCCGTCAAGTATTCTGTAATATATAGTGTAAAAGGCTTCTGCTATCATTGCAAGACACCACAAATCACTTCTTATTTCATATCATGTTCATAAGCATTGGTATCTAAGACTGAATTCAAGAAAATCTTATTTCTCTAAAACTGTATTATTTTTTTTCCTTTTATAGGGTACAAATGTCAACTTTTATAAGACCTTTTCTAAGACTTCAAAAAACCTTGAGTCTTATAAAGATGAATAAAATGAAAAATTGTTGCATGAAAAAAATCATTTTCAAGCTTAATTTTGATGCATTTCAAATTAAATATTAATTTTTGGAGTTATTCTTCCTGGCTGAGGATCGGATATCCTTAAAGATTAGAGATTATACGTATATAGGAATTACATGAACTTATATGCATTTGTCCAATGTGCAAGTCACTTGAATATATAATGTCAAAGCTGTTTTTTTTACTGAACCAATTTCAACCATTTTTGGCATAGAGCATCAATGATTGTAGGGGGACAAACATTTTTTTGAATTTCATGGTCTCTGCCACCCCCTCAGGGCCTTAGGAGTTGACCAATTAAACCATCAAAATGAGTGCAATGAATCATTAAAATTCCTCCTCAAATTACTCCTGGACACAAAACAGGCAAACTCTTTGCATGATTGTACCTTCTACGAAAATTGTTTAATTCATGGTCCCAGGTCAGGGGTTCTCAAGTTAGGGTGTGGCTCTTAAGATCATAAAGTGAAAATGCATAAATTCTTCTCTCCCCACTATATAAAGCAGATAAACTAGGTGCATTGTTATGATTATCAAACTGCAAAGGTGTCTTTACAGATTAATATTCTATCTCCAAGCCACAACAGGAGGTTACATAAAAGTGAAAAACCGAGAGGCCAATAACAAGATAGATTACCATCCTTTAGTGGGCAAGACAACAGAGAGAGAGTTTAAATACCACTGGGACTTGGAGAAGCCTTATCATAATTTAGTTAAAGGTGTTGATAATCCACCATTCCTAAGTGTTCCAGATTTAACAGAAAATGTAAGTGATGCACATGCATATATGTACATGTATCAGATTTTATTTCAAAAATAACTTCCTACCACTGACTTCTCCCATCTGCAGTGGTTATAAAGTAAGACAAGCCAGTTTAAAAGTTGTGTTAATTTTTTTCAGCCAACAGTTGACATGACATGGGGAGGCTGGACAGATGATTTGTCAGGGCTGGAGAAGTACCAGTATGAAGTGTATGAGCTAGGGCATGATGGGAAACTGTTAGGAGAGAAGCAGGGAAAGATAATCAAAATGCCAACTGATATAGCACTTAATGCTACAGGGGTAAGGGCATAATGACTTGATATAAATACAAAATTTACCCTTACTAAGTTTGAAAAGTGAGTGGATGGGGGCGACACTACATCAGTACGTTTGTCACACTTAGGGGTAGCCATTTTTTATCTGCAACTCCCCCTTTACCAGTAATTCTACCATATTATTGACAATATCAAAGAAATGCTGGGGACATTATTCTACAATAAATCATGAATGTCAGCAGAAAGTTATCAGATCAGAAATACATGTCAAACCTGTAAAGTTGAAATAAATCTTTCACTGTAGAATCAATTACTTATTTAGAACATATATTGATGTGACGTCTTACACAGTTTAAACAGTACGTGTGTATTGCCTAAATCAGATGATAAATATCGGTTTTTCTAGCCAAGTGGGGCTGTTCCAAGGACCTTCCCACAACATTTACACTCTGTGATTTTACTGATAAAGCAATGAAATAGACAACTGACTTTGTTACTTTACATTCATAAAAATTGATTAATACATGTTGCAAACAAAATCAATTAAATAATAAAAGGATGTTTTTAATCCAATGAAAGCTGAAATCGTCTGCATTTTATGCAGTCAATACACAAGTAAATATATAATTTGACCCTCTGGTGTTAAATGGAACAGCTAAATTGAGACATGGTGACCTGATTCATTACTCTATAGAGGAGGCAATCAGCTTTATTTTAGAGCTGTTAGTAGAATAGAAATAAGGTCCTTGTTGTGAATGATGCAGGATAACCTAGCTCCTCTGTCCCGAAATGTTGTCTGAAATATAAAAGCCTCAGCTTTTATATTTCAGATAATATTGCTTGACCTCAGAGGTTATCCTGCATCATTCACAACAACAAGGACTTTATTTCTTATATAAAAATTAAGGATAGCTATTACCGGGGTATATAACTTTATAACATAATCCTGTTGTGACCTTCTGGGTTCAAGAGCCAGTCTGGTGCACACTTCTATGCACTTATTTTATTTGCACCCAACACCAAAGTCTAATAGTGGTTTGGAGAAGTCTTGCTAAGTTTTCAAGATACAAAACCTCAAGAATAGGAAAAGTGTAGTAGGGAATGGAAATTAGAATTGTTTTATTTATTGTTTTTTAACAAAAAGGTCAAAGACAGATAAAAAAAAAATGCTCTCAGAAAAGAAAATATGGAAAGACATACACCCCTTGTATGGCTATCTTACTTTTTCCCCCCTGAGGGACACAAGTGATTTTGAGGTTTGTTTAAATTATATTTCAGGAATCCTTTGACTTGCCAGCACCAGGGATGTACTCTATTCATTTCTCAGCATTTGACAAAGCAGGAAACCACAAAACTGGAAGAAAAGTCCTACTCTATGACAACATTTCTAATGTTACCACCAACCCGACAAAGGTCACAAGGGTCACCACAGCTACCAAGGAAACAAATTATGTATGGGTTACCAAGGATACCAGTTATGTGGATGTAATGTGGAAGGACAGATTTCGTAATTATCACCATGAGGACAAGCGATGGCTAAACAGAGTGGCATCAGCTACAGCAGTGGAATCAAAATACGATGATCATTATGGAGAAAGACAAAGCAAGCAGATTGCAAATGTTCATGGTATGTTTGTTCCCTCATTTTATTAGCTCTACTGGTCAGAGACCAGAAGAGCTTATGAGATAGTAATGCGTCCGGCGTCCGTCCGTCTGTCTGTCTGTCCGTCTGTCTGTAAACAATTTTTCAAAATGCTACTTCTTTTACAGTTTTGATCTGATTTCAATATAACTTGGCACACAAGTAGACTACACTAAGATACATAATTCTGTGTATCGGTTTTTGATTTTGATAAACGGTGTTGCCGTGGTAACTAAAAATAGAAATTTCTGTGAAATTTCTTTAAAATGCTACTCCTCCTACAGTTTTGGTCTGATTTCAATATAACTTGGCACACAAGTAGACTACACTAAGATACATAATTCTGTGTATCGGTTTTTGATTTCGATGAACGTTGTTGCCATGGTTACTAAAAATAGAAATTTCTGTGAAATTCTTTCAAAATGCTACTCCTCCTACAGTTTCGGTCTGATTTCAATATAACTTGGCACACAAGTAGACTACACTAAGATACATAATTCTGTCTATTGGTTTTTGATTTTGATAAATGGTGTTGCCGTGGTTACTAAAAATAGAAATTTCTGTGAAATTCCTTTAAAATGCTACTCCTCCTACAGTTTTGGTCTGATTTCAATATAACTTAGCACACAAGTAGACTACACTAAGATACATAATTCTCTATATCGGTTTTTGATTTCGATAAACGATGTTGCCGTGGTTACTAAAAATAGAAATTTCTATGAAATTCTTTCAAAATGCTACTCCTCCTACAGTTTTGGTTTGATTTCAATATAACTTGGCACACAAGAAGACTACACTAAGATACATAATTCTGTTTATCAGTTTTTCATTTCGATGAATGTTGTTGCTGTGGTTACTAAAAATAGAAATTTCTGTGAAATTTCTTTAAAATGCTACTCCTCCTACAGTTTTGGTCTGATTTCAATATAACTTGGCACACAAGTAGACTACACTAAGATACATAATTCTGTGTATCGGTTTTTGATTTCGATGAACGTTGTTGCCATGGTTACTAAAAATAGAAATTTCTGTGAAATTCTTTCAAAATGCTACTCCTCCTACAGTTTCGATCTGATTTCAATATAACTTGGCACACAAGTAGACTACACTAAGATACATAATTCTGTCTATTGGTTTTTGATTTTGATAAATGGTGTTGCCGTGGTTACTAAAAATAGAAATTTCTGTGAAATTCCTTTAAAATGCTACTCCTCCTACAGTTTTGGTCTGATTTCAATATAACTTAGCACACAAGTAGACTACACTAAGATACATAATTCTCTATATCGGTTTTTGATTTCGATAAACGATGTTGCCGTGGTTACTAAAAATAGAAATTTCTATGAAATTCTTTCAAAATGCTACTCCTCCTACAGTTTTGGTTTGATTTCAATATAACTTGGCACACAAGAAGACTACACTAAGATACATAATTCTGTTTATCAGTTTTTCATTTCGATGAATGTTGTTGCTGTGGTTACTAAAAATAGAAATTTCTGTGAAATTCCTTTAAAATGCTACTCCTCCTACAGTTTTGGTCTGATTTCAATATAACTTTGCACACTAGCAGACTACACTAAGATACAAAATTCTGTGTATCAGTTTTTGATTTCGATGAACGTTGTTGCCCTGGTTACTAAAAATAGAAATTTCTGTGAAATTCCTTTAAATTGCTACTCCACATACAGTTTTGGTCTGATTTCAATATAACTTGGCACACAAGTAGACTACACTAAGATACATAATTTTCTATATCTGTTTTTGATTTCGATGAACGTTGTTGCTGTGGTTACTAAAAATAGTCATTTCTGTGAAATTCTTTGAAAATGCTACTCCTCCTACAGTTTTGGTCTGATTTCAATATAACTTGGCACACAAGTAGACTACACTAAGATACATAATTCTATTTATCAGCTTTCGATTTCAATAAACGGTTTTGCCGTGGTAACTAAAAATAGAAATTTCTGTGAAATTCCTTTAAAATGCTACTCCTCCTACAGTTTTGGTCTGATTTCAATATAACTTCGCAAACTTGTAGACTACACTAAGAACATAAAGAGACTTTATCAAGGATCATTATTCTATCTATTGCTGTTGTTAAGTTTCAATTCCCAACTGCTGAAGTACTTTTCTCTTCCTTTGCTATAAGTACAAACCAGTAGAGCTTCAGTCTCGACAGAGACTTCTGGTAATTCTTTATATCTACTACAGAGTTTGTTTACAAATTATTCAATATTAAATACTATACATGTAGGAATCACCAAACAACCTGTTTGTATAAATGAATTCTAGACTATGAAAAAAACAATGATGGCTTATATTTGATAAAATGATTGCATACAATGAAAGGTTGTATTACGGGGGTTGTACTTAAAGTTTGTGGACAAGGTAAAATTTAAATAAAAGTTGTGTCATTGATATTTATTGAAGCTTATTTATAACCCTCATATGACCTTCTTTTCATAAAGCTACTTTTCGAACAGTTTTAGTCTGATTTTAATATACATGTAAAATGGTACACAGTAAAAAGTAACTGCATAAAGATGCATCATTCTCTGTACTTGTTTTTAATTTTGGTAAACCATGTTGCTATGGTTATTGAAAATTAAAATTTCTAAAAATTCTTTCAAATCACTACTTCTCTTACATTTTTTAGTCTAATTTTATTACAACTAATTACACAAGTACACTAAGATACATAATTCTTTTTATTGATATTTTTATTTCGATGAATGCTGTACCATTGTTAAGATCATTATTTTTTTTTTATTGCTGTTGCCATAGTTTTAAATCTTAGTGCTACCTTCCTCTATCTTTGTTAATTAATACAGTAAAAGCCAGTAGAGCTACAGTCTCATCAGAGGCTTTGGGTTTGCCATGTTATAGAACAATTTGGGGATGAATAAATCTACCAGTATTGGAAAAAAAATATGCCTTTCTGTTCAACTTGATAAAAATTGTTGAAATATTTTGATGTAGTTTTAGATTTTGTGTATTTGGTCTTTAGTAAGGATTTTCCTTTTGTAAATTAAAACATCAGAAAGCACTACTATTATATCTGGATAATTTCCTTACAGCATTGGTGGATTTCAAAGTGGCATACAATGTTACTGATTCAACTAGTACTGTGGACTCCCAAGATTTCACATCAGTGCCCTCTATCTTTAACCAAGGTGACCAGCTTAATTTACCGTGGACAGATGGTAACAAGCTGGAGGTAACTGTGCGTGCAATAGACGTGCTGGGTAAATATTTAGATGAATCAATCACGGTTTACAGGGATGCGTCGCCGCCTCACATCGAGGATTTGTGGCTGACGCGTGGAGATAGATTGAATGTCAGTGTTCATAGAATCGAAGACTTTAAGGAAATGACGTAAGAATATGTCACTTTTAAGTTCACTAATAATAAACTGGTTTTAGAATTATAACTGTAGATTTAATTCAGGCAAAAATAGTTTTCTTGTATTCATAAAAATATTAGATTTATTTAAAAGAAAGTTAAACAAAAGTTTTAATTTCTCAACATGTTCATCTCTAAGAATCATTGTAAAACTCATGAATAAGTTTAGAATCAGAGTAGTAAACAGAATTCACTCCATTAACTTTCCCAAAGCATATTTTTTACAGGATAGAGTGGATTGCATATGACCATCACAGTGGACTGAACAACATTGCCTGGAGATTGTTTGATAACGTCACAGGGATAGATGTACTGCATGGGCAGGAGGATATCCCAGCTCAAGGAATGGCCAATGTAAGTAGTGCTTATCTGTTATAGAGCCAATTATAAGGAAATTTACATGTTTAAATAAAGCTTTTAAAAGAAGTTACAACTAGTCAGCATTGTGAACCACTTATTTGAAACTTAATTCCTGTAGATACATGTAATTGCATGTTCTTTTAGTCAACATTGATTTTTGAATGTGAGACTCCTCATAGTTATCTAAGATTCTTTTAGCTAGGCAATGTTAATGAATGAAAATATACTGTAGATTGGCAAATAATCACAATGATTTTAATTTTGCTATGTTTGCGATTTATCATTTTTCCGCGAAATTCAACCCATTTTTACAGAAGCGTATTAGTGCCACGCAATATTTTTTTTAAAGTTGGTAATTCCAACTTTAATCTTGGTAATTCCAACTTTAATCTTGGTAATTCCAACTTTTAAGTTGGATATTCCAACTTTAATCTTGGCTTTTCCAACTTTAAAGTTGGTAATTCCAACTTTAATCTTGGCTTTTTCAACTTTAAAGTTGGTAATTCCAACTTTAAAGTTGGAAATTCCAACTTTTATCTTGGCTTTTCCAATCTTGGCTTTTCCAACTTTAATGTTGGTAATTCCAACTTTAAAGTTGGCTTTTCAAACTTTAAAGTTGGTAATTCCAACTTTAATCTTGGCTTTTCCAACTTTAAAGTTGGAAATTCCAACTTTAATCTTGGTAAATCCAACTTTAATCTTGGAAATTCCAATTTTAATCTTGGTAATTCCAACTTTAATCATCGCTTTTCCAACATTTTTCGGCTTTATGTATTATATTGTCTGAGATACTTTGTAGCTTAAATCGTGTTACCATTTTATACATGTAATTTAAATGGAAAGATACAATTTTATTATGAAATGATGATTTTAGAAGGAAACATTTTATTGTGCATGGCGTAGGAGCCGGAGGGGGTGCATGGGGGTGTGCTGCCCCCCCCCCCCAACCAATAATACAATAAGTTGCAGACATATATGGTAGTTGGTTGATTATGCCCCAAACTGAAAATAATATGTTCCATATACAGAAATGATACTGTCTCTGCGACATTAATTCCCGTTCTATCAACCAAAGAAAGCATTTTATTATTTATTATAACTTAAGAAATTGATATTAACATAAAATAGGATCCTACAGTAGCCATTACATACATTTATTTTTAATTAATAAAAATTTGACACTGAACTCGTAATTATATTAGAGGACAAAAGGAAATATACGGATTTCTAATTAAAAGTTGGAAGTTTTATGTAAGGTCATAGCAGGTCAGGGTAAAAATAATCCGACACAGATAAAAGTGCTTTCCAATTTATTTCAATGTACTTGTATATATTAACTTTATTAAGCATAATTCAAGTTTTCTACCATAACTCCCAATGGGGCAGTCCGCCCTTCTTAAAGAGCCTCTCTTCTGCAACCCCCCCCCCCCCCCACCCCCACCCCCCGCATCTAGGTTGCCAAAATTTATTGATAACCAGTCTATTCCATTTCCTTAATAAAGTTGGTAATGGTTTAAAATAAAGAGGAAAAACTAAAAAAAAAAGAGGTAGGGGAGAACTCAAATTAAAGTTGAAAAAGCCGAGATTAAAGTTGGAATTTCCAACTCTAAAGTTGGAATTACCAAGAATAAAGTTGGAATTACCAACTTTAAAGTTGGAAAGGCCAAGATTAAAGTTGGAATTTCCATCTTCAAAGTTGGAATTACCAACTTTAAAGTTGGAATTACCAAGATTAAAATTGGAATTTCCAACTTTTAAGTTGGAATTACCAAGATTAAAATTGGAATTTCCAACTTTTAAGTTGGAATTACCAACTTTAAAGTTTGGAATTACCAACTTTAAAGTTGGAATTACCAAGATTAAAGTTGGAATTTCCAACTTTAAAGTTGGAATTTCCAACTTTAAAGTTGGAAAAGCCAAGATTAAAGTTGGAATTTCCAACTTTAAAGTTGGAATTACCAACTTTAAAGTTGGAATTACCAACTTTAAAAAAAATATTGCGTGGCACTAATATGCTTCCGTACATTTTGAATATTATTATTAGATTTAAAAATGTTTTTAAAAATGTTTATATGAAATTTTGAATTAGTATTTCTTGCAGCATGAAATTAAAAACCATCACAATTGGTACTTTTTGAGATATTGCAAAATTTTAACACCATGGAATTAAAACGACTTACAGTATTTCTCTTGATTTCAGGACACACAAGATTGTGAATCAAAATATGGAAGCTATGCTAGAGGAGCTAACTGTTACGAAACTCCATTCTGGGGAGCCTACCATAAACACTTTCAGGTGAAACCAATAATAGCATCAAACGGTGGACTGATAGACGGAAAACATAAAGGTGTGCATGATTCTGATTATTACCTGGAGGTGACCGCCACTAACAAGGCCAAACTGACCACCATACTGTCCAAGAAGGTAGGGCATCTAATGGAAATATAGGTCAAGGGCCACTCATTCTTTTGATTGATAATGCAAATACAATATTAACTGATTATTAATTATATGATATACAGTGAAACTTGTCTATGCTGAATGTTGTGTATTCCTAAATCCTACCCAAAAAGATGTTAATTTTAAGTTCATTTTGAATTCATTTGTTAAAATGTTGTCTAATCTGTCCAATTTCTTTGGAGCCAGTTCTGTACAGGATTAAACAATTTTCACTTTACTATGGTTAACTGAGACCTTGTATTTTCCTTTTTTTATTCTCTGCTGTACTCTACATACATTTTGCCTACAGATAACAATAGACACTTCCCCTCCCCACACAGGGGTGGTGGAGGATGGGATACCAGGAAGGGAGGAGGTGGACTACCAGCAGAGTAAGACCCTGACCGCCCACTGGGAAGGCTTCTTTGACAGGGAGAGTGGGGTGCTCTTCTACCAGTATGGATATGACAACAAAACTCTCACTGCCTCAGACTTTTCTCTGGAGGCCAGTGGAAATGTAAGTAATTCATCCAAACTCTTGTCTTCCATTATAACATTTTATGACAGTTGAGAATATATGTTGTTAAGAAGTCAGTTTACATAGTGAAACATCTGATATTTGTTTTAATGATTTTTTTTTTCTCAGTGATAAGGACCCGAATCAATGCAATGTATACTCCTTTATCAATTAATGTTCTATGCATGCACATCCACTCTATGATTAAGAACATTAAATGAATGTCTCAGGGAAAGATTTTTGAGACCTACTCGATGCATGCCACCCACACTGTGACTACAGAGGGACTGTATTACATCTGTGTTGTGGCCTATAACCGCGCTCTAGAGCCCTCGGAACCTGTGTGTTCAGACGGAGTGACGGTTACTACAGCAGTGCCATCTGTACAGGAAGTGAACATAGAGGGAGCCACAACCACTGGGGGACTCGTTACAGACGGAAAAGACTTCTGGATTGTTAGCAGTAACAGATTCCGCAGGCTAATCAAAGATCCCACACCAGACTGCAAGTAAGTCAGTCGTCTGAGTATAAATATGAGATATTAAACTTCTCCAGTGCAAACTAGTTATATGTGGCTTCTATTCAAAATTAACGGAAAATAGATGCTTAATATACATAATAAAAACTTCACATTTAAAAAAATGATTAGCTTATTAATGGCTTATGAATATAACATGGTTTTACATAACTTTTCTTTTAAGTTCCAAGGCTACAGTTTTATCTGACCTTGACCTTTTGCCTGCTGAGCACCATGACAACGGTACATTTGTGACAGTAAATGGCAGTGTGTTTTGTGCTAACTCAACAGGATCACCTGCTAAACTAAGTCCCACATTATCTAAATCATCTCGGGTAAGAGGGTCAGATGCATAGTACAGATTTTTAATTAATTTTATTGTCTGGAAAAAATATATTTGGATATAGTAATCAATGAATTTTTCTTAACAAGGAAAAGTTTTAGTGAATTATAGGAGTGTTAATTTGAAATATGTCTGTACAGTTGCTTTAGTTTTCATCTTAAATACTTAAGTTGTATGGCGATCCATTAAACAGGTCGAGACCACTAGATTTTCTGACGTCAGAATAAATTTGCATGTAAATTAGCTATCTGTTTACTTTACCCACTGATGAATGAGTCGCAATGCATTGTGGGCTACTATAAGTACTCAGCTGTGTTGAAAATAAAGGCCAACTTGAATTATCCCTTGGAAACTTATTTTCAATTCTTTTTTGAGATTTATGGAAGAAATATATAAAATAATGTATAATCTTTCATTTCTATGCTCACATTTACAAAATTTGCTTTATGAAGCCTTATATATCAACTTATAATACATCGGCCTAAACCATTGTTCGAAGAGACGTACATGTAGGTCCTATCGTGTCGATAAAGCATTGAATTTTTTTCACGTGATTTACGTGTACATAGTTTTAGACAGCAGTACAAGGTGTGCTATTATTATTTAACCCCTAAATATTATCAAAAAGTTTTTTAGTACATGCAAACATCAAAGTGTTTGCACATTATTCGAACTTTCGAAGCAACTATTAATCATATAAAACAACTCCAATATTAAATGTGAGCATGCAGCAAAGTCTTGGGAATGTAATCTTTCAATTTCGGACTTAAAACGTGACAAAGAAGCACTACAGTTTTTCCGGTGACGAAGTGAATATTATGCAGAAACGGACGAAAACCATGTGTCGCCATTGAATCGTAAACAACGTAGTAGAGTGTCATGCTTTCGGACTCATTCACTTGATTGGCGAACGGGTGTGACGAAGATATCATCACGTGATGAAAATTGCCTTCCATATAAGGTAGTGGTCTCGACCTGTTAAAATGTAAGAATATGAAGATTCATAACATGCTCATAATTATCATATTGTAGAAAACAAAATAGGTTTTTTAATTTTTCCTCCCCAGAGAGTCTTTATCTGCAAATTTAAAGATAAGACTAGTTATTTTCATGATCTTGAAGTCAGGTGTTTGGAGAACTTCAAGATGAGGGTGAACATTGCTCAATTGTATTTTATATAAATCATGATATATTGTTGACCATTGCTTAATAATCTGTACATGTATACATGAATTTAATCCCATAAGTGTCATAATATTGTTTTTATTAATTTTTTTAATTCTGTATAGCTGTTTTTGAGTTGGCTACCAGTTGCTAACCCTGGCAGTGTCCATGACTATGAAGTGGGATTTTCTTCGACAGCAGGGAGCCCTGCCCCAGACATCATGGCCTTCAGAAGAACCAAACAGCACCCCCACATCCACGTGCACCACACTGACGTACCAGATGGGTCCGAGTTTTACATCATCATCAAAACGATCAGCAAAGCAAACGTGGAGGGAACCCAGGTGTGTAGCAACATTAAGGTTTCCTGTGTTTCTGTATCAATGCAAGTTTTTACCACTAAGTATGTACCATACAAAACAGATTAAATGGGAGTACCTGGTACTTCATTAGTTTTTAGTTTACCTGTCATTGAGCAAGAAATTTGAGTGATTTTAACTCAAATATTTCATGGATCAAGTCCTCTACTTACAATGTATGGAAAATGTATTGAGCAACAGACTCTGGTAATCATAAAGGCCCAAGGCCCATCTTCAATTATACAATCTAAAATGTCAACCGAATAGGAAAAAATATATGCTACTAAGATAGAACTTGAGATAGAGTGTACGTATTTTTTCCCTCAGTCCATTGGTCCCTGTTTTATGGACACCACACCTCCAGTGTTTACAGGACCTATCAGTGTCACTCACTCAAATGGATTCCTTATTGCATCATGGGGACCTGGTGCTTTTGCTGATGCCCAGGAGCCAAACCAACTGAAGCTAGAATTTGCTATTGGTACGATTATTTTGTAACATTTGCTATTGGTACAATTATGTTGTAACATTTACTGTATTATCACAGAGCAACGGTGCAGTTTTCAAGAAGTGCTTTAAATTTGCAATTCATTGATTAATTGGAATTTTGAAATTTGTGTAAATGGGAGGAATGAAAAGTTATTCTTTATTATATTTTATTCAGTTTTTCATAAACAAGCAAATGTTTGTTAAAATAAAAAGACTCAGAGATCATGAAATTTTTTTCATATCTGATTCAATGAACAGGACACATGCCAAGACAAACAGATGTGCAGTCCCACATTCCACTTCAGAGTGGTGGATCTTGTGTGGTGGGAAACCCTCCGACCTGTACAGCCATTGGTGTGTCAGACACAGAGTGGAGATTTCATGGCCATCAGAAGTACTACGTCACTGTCAAGGCAGAGAACTCAGCTGGACTCTCAACATATGCCGTAGCTGATCCTTATGTTCATGATGTACAGCTGGCTACCAAGGGAGTGGTGTTTGATATCCAGGCATCTGTAAGTTTTCTGATTTGGAAAACTTTAGCCTAGGTCAGTCAGATTTCTATGAAAATGATGTTTTGATTTCCTTTATTTCTTTATTCTCTAATTTGCTTTTGATAATTTTGCTTGATGTGTGTTAATCATTATCTCTCTTTTCTTTAATTTTTTACCACTATCACACTTTTAGCCAAAGTTATTTATGCATTAAAGAAGTGCACCTCATGTTTACTGATATTTTGTATATCAGTTACAAATATATCCTCATATCTTTTCAATTTCAATCTATTTTCAGAATCTAGGTCAAATGCCTTTCACTGTAAGTAATGTTTGCTACATCAGCCCATGTATTTTCTGAAAAACTTTAACTTTCGAAACTTCAGTTATAAATGATTATATTCATTGACAGGATATAGAGGATGTAGATTTCACCACAACGAAAGACAGCCTGACGGCGCACTGGGAGGGCTTCTTTCACCCCCACCTCAACGTGACCTACAAGTACCAGGCAGGAACCACTCCAGGTGGTACAGATGTGGTGCCTTCTGTAGATGTGGGGTCTGTGGATTCTCATTCTGCTACTGGTCTTAGTCTAGAGAATTTCAAGGTATGATTTGTCAATCATGCGGTATGATAAAGAGCAGAAAAAACTAAGCTTTAAGATCTGTAGTTAAAACTTTATGTAAATTTTAAAAATTATAGGCAATTGAATAAAATGCAGATGTTTAGTTTTCAGTTTTTGAATGATGTAGAAACTTTGGGTGCTTTAATCTACAGCAACCAGAATATATAGTTGTCAAATGTAACATTATTAAAACTTGAGTTTTTATATAGTCATCCCTTCACATATGCACTTTCAGAAGTTAAAAAAAGACAAATGTTCATCTCCTCTATTTTGGTTGCAGACTTACTATGTGACAGTAACAGCAGTGACCTTGTCAGGCAGTGTGACCATGACCTCTGATGGGGTCACAGTCGTTCAGGAGGGTGCTGTGTTATCTGGGATAGATATCAATGATGGAGAGCCCTGTACCATGACAGGTTCTAACTATTGAATTCATTATTGGTCATCACTAACATTTTTAGCTCACCTCGACGAAGTCGAGATGAGCTTATGCTATACCCCCGGCGTCGGCGTTAGTGTTGGCATCCCTGTTAAAGTTTTAGGAGCAGGTCCATTCCCAAGAAACTATAAGCCCAACCTGGACCAAACTTGCATGGATGATGCATCTAGGGATGGACACTATCAGACTTGCTTCCGATGCTGGATCTGACCTACATTTTCCAGATGAGTGACCAGGTTAAAGTTTTTGGAGCAGGGCCATTCCCAAGTAACTATAAGCCATACCCAGACCAAACTTGCATGGATGATGTTTCTAGGGATGGACACTACCAGACTTGTTTCGGATGCTGGATCTGACCTACATTTTCCAGATGAGTGACCAGGTTAAAGTTTTTGGAGCAGGTCCATTCCCAAGTAACTATAAGCCGTACCCAGACCAAACTTGCATGGATGATGTATCTAGGGATGGACACTACCAGACTTCTTCGGATGCAGGATCTGAACTACATTTTCCAGATGAGTGACTAGGTTAAAGTTTTTGGAGCAGGTCCATTCCCAAGTAACTATAAGCCCTACCCAGACCAAACTTGCATGGATGATGCATCTTAGGATGAACAATCAAACTTGCTTCGGATGCTGGATCTGACCTACGTTTTCCAAACGTGTGACCAGGTTAACGTTTTTCGAACAGATCAATCCCAATGAACTTTAAGACCTATTTAAACAGAACTTGTTTGAATATTGTTGTCAGAAAAAATACTAACTGTTAGGAAAATATGATTTGAGATTTGCATTACTTAGACTGATTACATTCGTCGAGGTGAGCTTCGTAATCTTTGATTACGTATGTTTATTTTTTTTAAAGAAAACAATTCTAATCTTGTGGAGAAAATGGTAAATGGACAAGATATTTAAAGAAACTATGTCATGTACATCTTCCCCCCATAATTTTGTTACATTGCACTATGCATAAACACATAAACTATGCTTAATAATTATCACATTTTATTTTTCAGTTGACAATGGTACTATGTTTAAACACCATTATGAGGTAAGCACAGTGCTTCAGCTAAAATAGTTATCGCTTCTTGTAGATCTTTTAACTATTTAGCCATTGCAACTGGTAATTTTAACTTTTGCTATTGGTAGTTTTTAGCTCTACTGGTCAAAGACCAGGAGAGCATGTGTGATAGTAATGCGTCCGGCGTCCGTCCGTCTGTCTGTAAACAATTTTTCAAAATGCTACTCCTCTTACAGTTTTGGTTTAATTTCAATATAACTTGGCACACAAATAGACTACACTAAGATACATAATTCTGTGTATCGGTTTTTGATTTCAATAAAT
>NW_026929373.1:0-37115 GCF_032062105.1 Saccostrea cuccullata | reverse complement strand
AAATATCATATTTATAATACAATGAATTTCAGTAAATCTCAAGAAACTGTTTAATCATGTTTAGAATTAACTTCTTCATTAAAAATATCTGTTTTGAACAAATATATATTTAGTATATTAACCTATGTAAACAAAATCATGACACAGACCCTTTTTACATAACAATTTAATGGTTTGTAGCTCTAAATCTGTCTTGTATCTCGACAACTGAAGACACAGTGAAGTTCAAATTTTGATGATCATTTGAAAGATCTTCATTAAATATTTATAAAAATAGAAAAATAAATTTGAAAATTTTAAGCTGAAACTGTGTCCATGCCCCTTTAAGGTAGTCAGATCCTCAGGTTTATAAAATTAGCAGTTAAGTAATGAAAAATACGCATTAAAGTATCTATGAATCCACAAAGTTGTGTAACTTTATCCACAGTATTTCTTTAAAGTTAAAGATTAAAGTTAATCATATCATAGGGAAAATTGTCAAATCTCAAATATTTTTGCAGAAAAAGCGAATTGGAATATCAGCAATGCATTTTCTAATTGCAAATCGATCAACAAATATATTTTGGGTTAAAAAACGATAGGTATATCCAGGCAATCAGAGAAATTGTCATGATTTTAATACTTATTTGGTATTTTTTGACTTTTGTTTCCGTCATGAATTCTACAATACAGAGTGTAGAAGGCTTTTGCTATCATTGCAAGACACCACAAATTACTTCTTATTTCATTTCATGCTAATAAGCATTGGTATCTAAGGCTGGATTCAAGAAAATCATATTTCTTTAAAACTGAACTTTTTTTTTCCTTGTATAGGGTACAAATGTCAACTTTTATAAGACCTTTTCAAAGACTTCCAAAAACATCGAAACTTATAAAGATGAATAAAATAAAATTGTTGCATTTTCAAGCTTCATTTTGATGCATTTCAAATTGAATATTAATTTTTGGAGTTATCCTTCCTTGCTGAGGATCGGATATCCTTAAAGTCAATGTAATAAAGGAAGGAAACATAACTGTATTCTAGGGAAATCTAAAAGGTAAAAATTGTTGATTATTCCAAACTTGCATATACAAAGTATTCTTCCCCTATCAGGGACTTGAAGGGCAATACCACAATTAAGGAATAACTGTCACATTTTTTATTTCATGACATGATCAATCTATTGGCTTGCGTGATAATTTGCAATGAAATTATCACGCAACCAATCGATTGATTATTGTCATGAAATCGTAAAATCTTACAGTTATTCTTTATATATAAATGCTCTTGATTCCTCCAATCCACATGCTACATTAAGCCCTGCTTCTCTCTAGCTATTTTTCCCGCCCTGCACGTGATTATTTAGCCGCCCATCGATGAACCAGTACATTGATGGTGAAATAAAGTACATAAACTATTTGTAATTTTATCTCGAACAAAAACTTTGGAAATGTAAATATTTAGAAAAAAATTATGGGTGCTAAGGTGGGGAAATTCTCCTAACTCTGGGTCTTAGGGACAACCCTGTGTATATTTGATATTTGTCTCCTGTATTTTGGTAGCTGCTTGTTTTCTTTTTTTTTATCATTAGAATTTAATTCTGCTATTTTTCGAATGATTTTTTCCATAGAAAATGGTCCCATCTACCTGTTTCATGAGTGACTGTAAAGTTGTTTCTCGGCTCCACAAAGTGATACATATTTTTGACATATTAATGTTTACCTTTGTAGATTGATTTGCATCTCAGACACTTTAACACTAATTGCCATTAGCTAGCATATACCGCGGCATCAGTGGTTTACAAACGCATCTTGTTATCATTGATATCAGAAATTAATAATGCTGTTTTTAAACTAACATTGTCCATGAATAAATTGTCTCATGTACCTGTTTGATGAGAGCACGGCGTTCCTTTAACTGCTTTCTGACCAGGAACCCTCTGAATACAGCCTGAAGCAGTACAGTAGAAGTTCTGAGTTTTTGGTAGAGGCCTCTGACTCGCTTGCCTCTATAACAGGCCTGTATAGTCACAGCTGCTGCTTTCAGATCAAGGTATTTCTTTTGGGTTTCTTTCATGGTATGGCATGCTCTTAATCGACTTTGTATGATCCGCGCTGACTTCTTCAATTTCTTGTACCTCTTTTGGTCAATACATTGACGAATAAAAGACTGGACAGTTATTGCTGCTTCCTATTAAAAACAAAAGATCAGAATCTAAATGTACATAAACATTCCTTTTTTGGGGTCACCAAACTAATGTAACACTAGATGCTAAAATTCAATGTAATATTTTTGTCCTAATCATATCCACTTATATAAGAATGGGACATACTGGCTTTTCTTTAGAACAAATTTGATTGAAATTGGCCAAGTAGTTGTAGAATTTGAAAAGTTTTACATGCAGCTTATGACAGGCAGTTACATGTATACAGCTATATTATGTATACTAGTAAGAGGCACTCTTTCATCAGATTAGAACATATTTTTAAAATACCCTCAAGTATGTCTAAAGGGAAAGTTTTAATTTCAATCTAAAACATACAATCCAATACATGTGTTGAGGAGTGTCAATGTAATACTGCATGGGTATTGGGTCAATAATAATCTTAGGATTGATGTGGTACTATAACCCATCAATATATAAGTATTCATGCATTTTAAAAAGTCAGGTTTAAAAGATTATAAACTTACTTCGTTTTTTTCTTGTCAGTCTTTTCTGCTGCCTGTAGAAAGACATGTTATTAAAATCATTTATCTTGCAAAACCATATTGTAAAACCTTTTTCTTTAAAACAATTTATTAATGATGTTCGGGTTTTATTAAAACTAATTACCATCATTTCATTAAAGATGTTCAATTTTATGTCAGGATTTTTTCTGAGTTCTTCTTCGAATCTCTTCCTTATACTTTTGAGGAAAATCTAGAAAAGATAAACAAATTTGATTTCTCAACACGGTGTCTTAATTCTTCATTATGCTTGGTTGATCGTACTTAAATTACCATAAATTAAGACAAATTATAAAGGACAAGTAAGGTTTTTGAACACATATAATTATCTAATTCTCACATATATATGACCTAAATGGATATATCTGCGTAAATATTAACCTAGTAATTAACATTAAATTTATATTCTTATGTGCCATGTGATACATATCAAATACACAGGAAAAATAGCAATACTAGTAATCAAAAACTCTGAAATATTGGTTATCAGTCAAACTCCAGTGCTAAGAAAAAAGTCCAGAAAGAGAAAGTAGGATTAAGTGCCCAATTAAGCATTAATTAATATGTGTATCCAATTTTGTATCACATTTAATGAAAAAGATGAGATGCATATAAACCAGAAACATATAACGAATTTCAAATTCGAAGAAAAAGAACTTCAATTATTTTTACTTACCGCTGCTTTGATCTGTACCTGGCGTGGGTCATATGCATCCATCATGAATGGCTCTGTACCATCCTTCTAGATACAAGAAATATAAAAAAACTGTAAGTATACAGCAAAAAGATGGCACTACACAAAAATAAATCTGCCACCAAATGTAATTGATGGACATACTGTAGTACTTTGGCAAGCGCAGAATTATATTTAATTAATTTAATTTTAAGTAAATGACAGGGTTACATAAAATAATTCAAACATTTATCTAGAAACACTTCCTCTTCTTTTGTTTATAAATACTTACCAGTATTATGTGTGCTGCCTTGAGGCATATTTCCTCTGCAAGGTCCTTTTCGAGTTTCCCTTTCTCTTCTTCGAATACTTGCCTCAAAATTGACTAGTATATATTAAAAAAAATAAATGAAGGTCAGATTTAAAGCTATGAAAAATTTACATGTAATTGATTACATCAAATATAGTTTGGACTAATGACATAAATTTGTATGATTGTATTACCAGTATCTTTAAGACATTATTTACAAACCTTTGTAAAAGTCTGCAAGCCAGTCCCCTCACTCATAAAGGTTTCTTGATTCAGCTAAATAAGGAAATAAATTATGTATGCATGCTACTTATTAAAACGCCAATGATAATTTATATGTTACAACAACCGTTAAATTTTGTATAAAGCAATTTAATATGATTGTTAAATATTTGTGTACAAGCAAATAATAAGACTTAAAATCAATTTAATATGAATTATACATGTTCTACATAATTATGCATTCTCATTTTTGCAATAAATTGATTTCTACAGACTTAATTTTCACGTTTCTGTTAAAATTAAATTAAATTAAAATACATGAAATATTACCATATCTAGAACCTTCATAAATTCCTCTAACACTTTATTAAATATTCTTACATATTTCTCTTCCACAAGCTGAAAGAAAGATTTAAAAAGAAATAATTATTTTTTTTTTACAAATTGTAACTGAAGAAGGTAATGATTACCATGAGGTGTACCTGAACAGTCATCAAGGAAAACCCCTAGCCATTACCCATTGTTAACCTCACACTTCTGTTTTTTTTTTCTACTTAAATTTTCCTACTTATTTTCATATAAAGCCTTAAACCATCTATAGTGTATATAAATTTTCACAGGGCTCTCCCTTGCCCACGCAGGGACAAGTACTTTTTCAAACTTGAACATACATTTCATGGAAATGGATTGATAACCTTTGCGATAATCTTCTTGAAAAATTAATTAAGCATTTTCCGAATAGCCATTGGTATTTTGTCCCAATAGTTCTCTATATACACAACCTATCCCTTCCCGATAACAACAAAAAAGTTCGTCACATTATGAAAACATTTTAAATCGTCCTCATACTTTCTTATAAATGTCAAGTGCATGCTGCGTACAAACAAGATTTGTTTCTTACCAGAGTCCTTTTTATGCTGTCCAGCATTTTGATTTTGTTGAATTTACCAGTAGATATCTTTCACAAACAAAGTTGCTTTGGAGTATTGTGACGTTTTATGACGATTTGTACATGTATTATGACGTTTTATGACGACTTGTATTGTGACGTCATAGAACTTATAGCGTAGCTATTATTTTGTTAACAAAAGACAGATATCAAATCTTAATAATTTTGAAGAGTAAATGGCACGTAAACGGTTTAGGTTTTGAGAACTTTCACAAATTACCGTATTCTGCGATTTTTTTAAGGACCTGGACAGATTCAACATTAATTTGGTTATTTTTTTCCAGAAAAAAATTTCAAAAATTCTCCTAGCAAATAAATATTTTCGATTTTTATAAGTTTTAATCTAAATATGACGTGTTTAAGGAAGTATCTATATATAAAATCTCATCATATGAGATCAAACTTCTCTAGATTAAATTTTGGCTGTTGAATTTTGAGAGGTATGTATATTTACCCTGAGATAGGTTGCATGAAATTTAACATGCGAGTCCCTTTGTGTACTTTTAAGATTTGTACTCCGATTCAAACTGTAATCGTGTTATGTTCAGAAAAAGGAAAATCCGGAAGTATGTCAACCCTTTCGATAAATATTTTGTGTCTCATCTCAATAAAGCTTAAAAATATTGCCTCTACTGCTGAAAATCATGGAAATTAGAGTAAGTTTATGAACAATAGCGTAGCCTTCCTACGGAGGACCACAGGTGTTAATTATCAGTCCAATTAAACTAACTTCGGTTATACAGTTATTGTAATTGTATGTTTACCTTAATTTTTTTTTAATATGCCCGCTTGAAAAGCGGGAGTATTTGTACAGCATGATATAGTGAATGATGGGGTGTCCGTCACTTTGGACTTTCCGTACATACAGTTTCAAAGAACAACTAGGAGACTTATTGTTCATAGAACAATAAGAGGTCTTTCCACCTTTTTAAATTTCTTATAGTTTTAAATTTTACACTCTAAATTTAATTTTAAGGGAAATGGCTTGAAAAAAAAAAATGAAAATGTAAAAAAAAAAATTTTTTTTTGAAATGACCTTGACCTTTGACCTTGAAACAAATTTCAAGGTCAAAGGTCAAGGGACACATTGCAATTAACCCCATGCTTCTACCATTTATAGTTTTCAAGATATAAGGTTTAATAGTAAGTATAAAGAAGTTAAAGGGCAATAACTCATATAAGGGGTCATTAGATCCTTTAGTACTTATACAATGAAGGTGTGCGTAAAGACCCTTAAATCATAAGTGAAGGTTTCATGCCTCTACGGTCTACAGTTTTGAAGTAGTAGTGATAACAATGTTTTTCGCATAAGGGGCAATAACTTTTGATAGAGTCTATCTTGGGGAACAAGAATGAAATCTTTGAAATAGTTTTAAGTGTACATATTAATGATGCAAAGACTGATTGCATATGTTAAAAGACAAAGGATATATAAAAAGAGCTTAATTTCTCATTTTTGCAATGACCTTGACCTTTGACCTTGACAAAATATTCAAGGTCAAAGGTCATGGGTCTCAATGCAGTTGGCCCCATGCTTCTACCATTTATAGTTTTCAAGATACAAGGTTTAATAGTAAGTATAAAGAAGTTAAAGGGCAATAACTCATACAAGGGGTCATCAGATTCTTTTGCACCTATACAGTGAAGTTACGTCTAAAGACCCTTAAGAAATTAGTGAAGGTTTGGTGTCTCTACGGTCTAAAGTTTCGGAGGAGTAGCGATAACAAGGTTTTCGCACAAGGGGCAATAACTTTTAAATGGGTTCATGTAAGGGGACAAGAATAAAATCTTTGAAACAGTTTTTAAAGTACATATTATTGATGCATAGACATTAAGTATATGTTAAAAGACAAAAGAGATATAAAAAGAGATAAATTTATCAGTTTTGGAATGACCTTGACCTTTGACCTTTCCATAAATTTCAAGACCAAAGGTCAATGAATCTTATGCATTTGGTCCCATGTCTCTACGTCTTCTCGTTTTGAAAATTTTTAATTATTTGTAAAATTCTAAAACTTCCAGGGGCAATAACTTATTGAAGGGGTCAATAAATACTTTCACAATGAATCAATGAAGTGTCTACTAAATTAGTCGAAGACATTAGTGAAGGTTTCATTTCTCTACGGTTTATGGTTTCGGAGGAGTAGCGATAACAAGCTTTTTTGCGAAAGGGGTAATAACTCCAAAAGGGGTCATAGTTTATATACGCAGGGTCAACTGCGAAAATCTTTTACGGAGTACATTCTTATGAATTGAAAATCTTTATGATAAATCTTGAAACTCAAAATCACACGGCGGAAAAATAATAAAAAATAACTAGGAGACTTATTGTTCACAGAACAATAAGAGGTCTTTCCACCTTCTTTGAATTTCAAATCTCTTTTATATCTGACTCCTTAAAATTAAATTTCATGAAAAAAAAACAAAATTGTCTTAAAACATAGAAAAAATTAAAAAATTAAAAAAAAATGGAATGACCTTGACCTTTGACCTTGAAAAATTCTCAAGGTCAAAGGTCACGGGTGACAATGCAATTGACCCCATGCTTCTAGGTCTTATAGTTTTCAAGTTATAAGATTTTACATTGAGTACAAAGAAGTTAAAGGGCAATAACTTATATAAGGGGTCATCAGATCCTTTTGCATTTATACAGTGAAGTTAGGCTTAAAGATCCTTAACACATTAGTGAAGGTTTGGTGCCTCTAGGGTCTATAGTTTGGGAGGAGTAGCGATAACAAGGTTTTTTGCACAAGGGGCAATAACTTTTAAAAGGGTTAATTTTTAGGGGACAAGAGGGAAATCCTTGAAATAGTTTTAAGAGTGCATATCAATGATACATAGACATTGAGTATATGTTGAAAGACAAAAGAGATATAAAAAGAGCTAAATTTCTCATTTTTGAAATGACCTTGACCTTTGACCTTTACACAAATTTTAAGGTCAAAGGTCAATGAATCTTATGCAGTTGGTCCCATGTCTCTATGACTTCTTATTTTGAAAATTTTAAATTATTTCTAAAATTCATAAAGTTTCAGGGGCAATAACTCATTGAAAGGGTCAAAGAATGCTTTCGCAATGAATAGATTGAAGAGTCTCCTAAATTAGTCAAAGACATTGGTGAAGGTTTCATACCTCTACGGTTTACAGTTTCGAAGGAGTAGCGATAACAAGCATTTCTTGCGAAAGGGGTCGTAACTCTGAAAGGGGTCAAGGTTCATTTACGCAGGGTCAACTGCAATAATCTTTTACAAAGTACATTCTTATGGACTATAAATCTTTTCGATATATCTTGAAACTCAAAATCACACGGCGGAAAAATAAGAAGAATAAGAAACAGAAGAATACCAATAGGTCTTTCCACGGAAAGGTGGAAAGACCTAATAAGAAAAAGGAAAAAAAGAAACAGAAGGAAATCAATAGGTCTTTCCACAGAAAGGTGGAAAGACCTAAATATAATGAGCTCATAAACATGTATACTTTATAAATGTTAATTATTAACACCCGCAACTAAAAATTCAAAAGTTTTCAGTTTTATTGAATTTTCCGGGATATACTTGGAAAAGTAAGTTTGAGGTCAAGGTCAAGTGAATTGTAACACTGATTTTTTTTTCATCATGTTTTATGATAATCAGACTGAGTGTACATGCTAAATAGAATAGAATTACCCCTTGAATGTCAAAAATATGCTGTATAGTGGCACTTTTAACTTTTTAGTAGATTAGGTCAAAGGACAAGGTCAAGGGTCACGACGTCGGTAACCATGGCACTTCACAAATGGCATAGTGTCAAGCAATAAATGTGAAAAATATCAAATCTATATTTCTTTCAGTTTTTGAGGTACAAGGTATGACAGATGGACAGACAGACAGCTAGAAAGATGCAGACAGACAGACAAAGGTCTGCTCCGCAGGCGACACAATGAGTAGACATGCAATTCCTATTTGCAATTATTAGTAAAGTAGGTTAAATGACAAGTTCAAGGGTCACTAGGTCGGTAATCATGGCAATGTACAAATGCCATTGTGCCTAGCTGTGGAACTGTAGCTCCCTGCTTGAGAAAATTCAGAAAGATAAAGCAGATCTTTAAAACAGTCCTGTGAATAGTTTATTAATGTCGGTTAAAACAGTTCTATTTCGACGACCTTTACCACAAACAGCCATTTGTTAGCGTTGAAAGGTAAGTAAATCATCAGGAATTGAAGTTAAATTTATGATGAATTATCGATTACCATTTTTAAATACTGAGAAAAGTATAAAATACAAGAAAAATACTTAATCTGTCCTAATTTTCTCAAGCAGAGAACTATATAATACAGTTCTGCCTCTACATAATCGAAGATTCGCTTAGAGGTTTACGTACTTTCAAAAATCTTAAACCTTGCCCATAACTTTTGAACGGTAAAGGCTAGGGCTTTCATATTCCACATGTATAATCCTTGTGACCTTGGAGTTTGACTTACTTTTTAAAAACTTTAATCTTGGATATCACTTTTTAACGGTTAGGGCTAGGCTTTCATACTTTAAATTTAATCCATGTGACAAAATCTTTCATTGGATACCAACAACTTTGACCTTAACCTTTGACCCTTTTTTTCAAAATCTTTACATTGGCCATGGCTTTTGAACGATTAGGGCTAGGACTTCACAAATGAAATCCTTGTTACAAGACTTTCTGTGGAAACCAACTACTTTGACCTTTTGACCTCGACCCCGAAGGAACAAGAGCCACGAAGCATGAAAATCCGCACCATCTTCAAACTTTATAATTTTTTAGCAATTGATAGTCCAGAATGTGTAGGTTGTGAAACAGTTTATTTTTTAACAAAATCTCTTCTGGTTTTCTTTTTACAGATGTTTGAAATAAGCATTGTTTTCCAAATAAAATGCTAAGACATCATGACGTTGACGTTAAAGACTTTGACGTCATGGCATTAAGATTGTTTATAGGAGGTAACAAATTTACATTTTTATGGATAAATCCACCAAAAGAAGATTTTAAATGATAAAAAAAAAATTATGAAAGCAATACCACAATCGTATTTTATATACTCAGGTAACTAATGACTAATTCTCGGACCTTTCCGGTGTAAAGACGAATAATGACCCCCCATCGAATAATGACCGGGGGGTCATTTTTCAACGACAAAAAATGACCCCCAACCGTAGAAAAAAATCATTTTTTGTAGAAAAAGAGTCCTAGGGGGTCATTTTTTATATGTTAGTCCTATAGAATAATGACCCCCATAGAAAAATGACCCCCTTTAAAGTAATACAAAATATACACTTTTTGATAGCTTTTTTACAGCGAAACTAATTTTTACATTTTCTGTAACCAGAAAAATACAAAATGTCGTATGAAATAATTAAGAGATTCACGTAGTCTTTTAATGCTAAAATTGTGTTTGAAAAGAGATTCTTTAATTGTCAAGTAAATAAAATTTTTTTTAATATTCTTCCTTATAATGTTTGCTTAAAGAATGATATTCCACATGTTTTTAGAAATTAAACCATGCAAAAATCAGGTTTAAATACTCTTTAATAGGAAAATTTAAATTTTCCGTCATTTCAACTTTTAGTTTGTTAAAATTTGTCAAATCCTATTTGACAATGAAAGAGGAGGAAATTTTTATCCCCCCCCCAAAAAAAAATGAACATTACGTTAAATCAAAACCAAAATAAAAAAAAAAAATAAATGAAAAGCAAAAATATAAATAAAACTTTATACATTTCAATAATTCTGAAAGAGGCTCTAGATAAAATATTGAAATGGAGTTAAGCCTTCACAAAAGTACTATCACATCATATCTTACTTCGCCATGATTAAAGCATACTTTAAATGTTGGTGGAGGTATACTTGAAAGTATTGTGGCAAAGTAACAGTTAAAAATTAGTAGAATAGTAGATTATTTTAAGCCAATTTTTAATTCCTTCTTATAGAAAAATAAAGGTAGGGTGGTTTGTTTTTTTTTGTTCAATATCGACTTCCTCCTAAATAAGAAAGGGGGTGGGGTAAGTATCTAAGACCTAAAGATATGCTCTGTAAAGCTATGGGCTAGTGTAAAATACACAGTCATTCTAATGCAAAAACTATACATGTAGACATAAACTTTTGATTTATCACACAGTATTCATTACATTTTTTTAACGTAGAACCTACTTCGTATGACACCATATCTGGTAAATGTGTTTAACCTGTGCTAACCCATTAAGACGTCATAATTAATTCAATGCCACTTTTTCCCGTACTTGACAGCTTCAATAGAAATGGTAGAAAATACTGCATTTTGAAATTCACAGAATTCAATCATGCCAACATAATCTTTCATATATTTTTTGGTTTATAATGTGTAATGGCAATATATTTCTGGAATAAGAGAAAATATGCAATCACCTTTTATTTACTAGATCTAGACCTGAAGTTGACAAACCCAAGACTATCTAGTGTAATGAAATTACAATGTACATACAATTTTCGTTATAATTTGAATGGTATGTAACCATTTTGAAGGAATGCATAAATCGTAAGAAATCTTTAGTTGCCAGCTATATAGTGTAATATCTTGATGAAATGTGTCTAAGTCAAAGATGTACGTGTTGTAGATCGTTTGATCGTGTGTACATTTTTGTGATATCTATAATGAAATGATGTGCATTCCTTTTAACAATTATTTGTTACCTATTCATATTCTTGGTGTTGATTACAATTTTTCTATTAAATATGATCTATTTAAAGTAAAAGTACAATTTCTGATTAATATTTAATCTGAAAGTAACCCCAAACAGACATTTAATCATTAAATCCCGTGTGAGTGCAAAAAGGTCAAGAATATGAGTATCGGTAAATAGCCTATCTTTCATTAGTTAGAGGGGGAAGGTATATATTTCAATCACTTTTTGTAATCATTTGGCTATGTTCTTCATCATATTGAAGATTGAAAACATTGTGACAAAGACTTCTAAAAACATTTACAAATGTAGGGTGCATAATTGATTAAAAATAATAGAGTTCATTTGACTATTTTTTTTTTTAATGGTGGACTTATCTTTTATGTTAATTGAATAAAAAAGAAATTATTCTTGATAAAATATTGTTTAATATTATTCAGTTAATAAAGTTTATAAACGACGATGTTTGAAAAATATTTTTGTGATTTTTCATATTCCCTTTATGACAAGAACCCTTAAAAACATTTGAAAATGTGAAGTCGCAGTATGTAAATACCATACCAAGTTTCACGGCCTGTTCTAGATTAAAAAACAAGGAAACATATCATGATATTTTAACTGATTGATAAGCAAGTACTCATTTATCATTTTGAAAAGTTTGAAAATCTTGTGACAAAGACTTTTCCGACAGAGGTTCTACCTTAATTCTTGTTTTACTCCACCCTTTTACTCAGTTCGGAGTATATTTTTCAGAGAATTCAATATGAAAATCAGAAAAAACATTTTCATTGTTGTAACGTCTTCTTTATAATGTATCATAATATGAAAAGTTAATTGAAGACCATTTCTTATTATGTCCCCGTAATCGAAGATTCGGGGGTATATAGTTTTATCGTGTTCGTCTGTATGTCCGTCTGTCTATCTGGAGGTTTGTTTGTCCGCAAAAACCTTAACCTTGACCTTAACTTTTCATTTATTGGAGCTATGACTTTCATATTTAATATGTGTATTCCTTGTGACAAGACCTAACTTTGGGTACCACCAAATTTGACCTTTTGACCTTTACCTTGGAGTTTGTCCCATTTTACACAAAAATGCCAAATTTTTACTTTGGTCATAACGCTAAAACGGTAGATACTAGTACTCTCATACTACACAGATGTATTTTTTTGGCATAACCTTTCATTGGATACTAAAATCTTTGACCTTTTGACCTTGACCTCGGAGATTTTCGTACTTATGATTTTTTTTTTACCTTGGCCATAACTTTTGAATGGTAAGGGCTAGGGTATTCATACTTCACATATGTAATCCTTGTTACATTAAACATTTTCTAAAGAAATCATCAACTTTGACCTTTGAGTTTGACCTACCTTTCAAAAACTTATCCTTAGCCATTACTTTTGAACAAGTGGTGCTAGGGCTTTCCTATTTTGCAGTTGTATTTCTTGTGAGAAGACCCTACTTTGGGTAACAATATATTAAAATTGCATTTAAGAAAAGTTTAATCTTCGCTATGTTGCCATACAGGGGCATAGCTGTTTTACAAACACATCTTTTTATATATGAGGATTTGCGGATAAGAGTTGGATACCTCAAAGCGTAACAGCCGGACGGACGGACATCCCGATCACTATATACCCTCCCGCTTTTCAAGCGGAGGATAAAATAATATATAATACTGCTGATTTTTTCTGTCAGTTCGATGATTTCCACCATCAAAAAACAATGTTTACCTAACCCTTAAGGCTTGATAAATCTTTTACTTCTTTAGATTCTGAATCATTGCATTGACCTTAAAATATAGCTATAATTGTATAATGTTATGAGATCAACATATCATCAGTTTATTCCCAATAAGCTCAGGTGAGCATTTTGGCCAATATGCTTCTTTATCTAATTTTTTTTTTGTCCCCTAAAAATTTCAGCTTCAATCTAAAGGGGGTCATTTTTCTACGGGAGTCATTTTTCTTCACGTGGGTTCTGCAAAATTTTTTGGGTGGTGACACTTTTTCTACGGGCAAAAGGGTTATTTTTCTACGTCGAATAATGACCGGGGGTCATTTTTCGCTGTTGAAAAATGACCTCCGGTCATTATTCGATGGGGATCATTATTCGTCTTTACACCGGACGTGGTGACCGGTCCTTCGGATGAGACCGTATAAACCGAGGCCCCGTGTCGCAGTAGGTGCTGGCACAAAAAAATTCCCTCACTGCTCAAAGGCCCTGAGTGCCGAGCATAGGACAAAATTTGTAGCCCTTATCCGGCATGTGGTGGCGTCTCCATATAAGTTAAAAATTCTCGAGAGGGATGTTAAACAACATACAATCAATCAATCAATCTCAACAAGTCTTTAGTGTCCTTAATATATATTTATTCTTTTCTATCATTAGAATGGATCACATTCCTCGTCTATCTGAGGTCCTGTACGTGGGTCTGTGTGGTAAGATAGGGACACCGACAGAAGTGGCCATCAGAAGGGACGTGATGGACATGGAGGAGATGATAAGGAAACCTGTACAAATGTATATTGGATGTAGATATATAGACTCTGGTAGTTACAGGGAAGGTTTTCGGTTTGACCCCTCTGATCGGGATACAATGTTTTGGATTCATAGCCATAAAATGATAAGCAAACTATCTCAGTCCAGCATTTACAAGGCATCAAAACATACCATTATTCTAATGGAAGAGACAGATACACCGCCTGGATTTGTTCGATTACAACTCCTTACACAGCCAAAGGACACCATGATCAAATCAGCACTTGTTTCCTTGAACGGTACACACTATCTTTCAAATTTATTTTGGAAGGAAAAATATTTGCGAGAGTTTAAAGAAAACAAAGGATATCAAAATATAGACGGACATGGTCCTTGTTTAACTGGTTACTGTGAAAATATTGAAATTGATTATGCTCTTTGTCTTAACAGTATACACTGGACAAAAATAACAAGTAATTGGATTAACCGATCTCGTGATTACACCTGGCCTCCTGAATTTGTGTTAACTGAAATTCTGAAGAACGGTTTTCATTGTGTTGCTATCGGGAATAATATTTTATCTCCTTACTATGAATTAGAGTGGAGATTATCGTTTTCTCGAGCCGAACATAAATTAGTTTGTACCATGAACCATACCCAATTTTTATGTTACGGTCTACTGAAATTATTTCTGAAGGAAGTAATCAATCACATTATCCGCGAACCATTACTTTGTTCATATCACATAAAAACTTCAATGTTCTGGATAATGCAGTTGAATACTACTCAATGGTGCCGAAACAATTTACTGAACAGTTTCTGGAAATGTTTTAAATATCTCATTCATTGTGTTTACCATGGCGAGTTTCCCAATTTTTTCATTCCACAAAATAACATGTTTTCAAACAAAGTAATTGGATCTACTCGTTGTTGTTTACTAGAACAACTTAATCAATATTACAGAATGGGTGTGTCTTGTCTTCTTCTTAGTCCGACTCTCAGATCAATCCTGGATCCAGCTCTAAGGACTCTATCGTTTGTGGTTCATTTTGTCGAGGGTCATGTTAATTCTGTTTTAGAAATAGATAGAAATGCCAACATTGAAATATTTTCTCTTTCGTTTTCAATTAGCTCTTATCAACAAATTGTTACACAATTGAAATCGGTTGAAAGATTATTGCAATTTTCATTCTCGCCATACCAAACACTTACTTTACAATATTGTACACCTCTAACTCTTATTGACATAGTGTTCATCACGGCACAAAGTTCTTCCTGTATCTGTCATAAAGAAACGTTTGCATTAGAAAGAATATCTTGTAACATACTGAAACTGGCAGGAAGGATAGGTTGTGTGTCTGATTTACTGTACTTAGCTTTGTATTACTATAGAATTGGTAGATATCATAAAACGATAAGATTAATTCATTTCATGAGAAAAAGACTTTCACAGCCTTTCATCTCGTATTATTATACTATAAAATAACACAAATATAAAGCTGTATGTAGTCTGTCTCTGTCTCAGCGAATGAAAATGGCATGGGCAATGGACCTAAATCTTAAAGTGAGTACTTTATATATTCGAGAATTATTATTAGAACAACAAGAAGCCGAGAAGAATGGAAAGGCATATCTATTTATATCTCCATTTCTTACACTAGAATGGTTGTCTGTGTTATCTTACTACAGACTAGGGAATCAGTCTCTATATCAACAGTCACTGTCAGACTTTAAAACTCTGCTGTTATATGATGATTGGCGATATATACCTACACATCAAAGAGACCTAGCCTGGCAGATACTTGGGATTTGTCAGCACGTTGTTGGGGACTTATATGGGGCTTTATATTCTTATCAAGAGTCACTGAAACAGGAGCCATGCCACCAAATACAGAAAGCCACAGAAACTAGAATAAGTTGTGTTGAAAGACAACTTCAATAAACATTCTAGGTCCCCAAGTGCTGGTGATTCGAAAAAATGGAAAGAGAGTTAAAAAAATAAGAACTGGGGCATATGAAACATGAAGCCAAAATTATATTGGTTGTAAAGTAAATATACAGAATATTCAGAGTATTCGTTAATTTTATACTTTAATCTAAGTAATGGTATCTCTGATATCTTGGTTATTTGATTCAAAGCCAGTTCAATGTCATATTCCCCAACTGGTGTAGTGCTTTGATGTGTGTTGCTTTTTTAACTTTGCGACATTTGTGTGAATGGATCAATAAATCTGTAATAAAAATCAGTTTGTTGTAATTAAATTAAAGATTGATTGTAGCAATTGGTTTGAATCTTTCAGGGCATGATCAACAGATTGATGTCTGATTAGATTAAGAACTAAATTTAAATAGGTATTGGGGGTGGGGGATGGGGCGTTATGAGCCCTTAAATTTTGTTATGTTGTCCTACGTCGATAACTGTTTAAAATATATTAAATATTAAACGATATAATTGGAATGACCTGGCATTTGAGTTTTTTTCGTTCTCATAAATCAATGAAATACAGGGTAATAAATATTATTTTATGATAATAAAATTCTAATCAACCTTCCTCATATAAAGTATTGAGGGAGAAGGGGGCTCTTGATGAGGACTATGTGTACTTGTTTTGTTAACACATTGAACTTTGTTCTCCCTTCTGATTTAGTTGACAGCCCCATTATTCCTATGTATTAAGTACATGTACACCGGACAAGAGACTCACTTTGAGCGATCAAGAAATTCGAGAGATCGAAGTTCGAGCCATCAGGAGTTACGTTATATAGTTTATACATGTAGTAATTGCTTTAAAAATAAAGGTTCTGACAAATAAGATGATGACACAAGGATATCAACAGTCCCTTTTAAAGTCAACATGTGGCAAGATCGATATGGTGACCATGTTTGCAAATACAATCTGTTTGTATCATTAAGGCGAATGTTGACTGACTTTTTTCATTAATATTATTATAGATTTTCATTTTCACACACACTGAATTGTCTACATACACTGTACGTATTTTCCTTATGTGACACTTTCGTTTGAAATTTTATTCAGTACATACATGACATAAAAATAAGTGTACACTACTGTACTTAAATAAAGTTTGCCATTGCGGATCTAGCCGATCAAAGATCTAATTTTCATTAAATTAAGATATACACTATTCTAACATAAATTGCAATCAACGTACCAATCTGCACGACAAAGTATGTTTGGTTAACAAAATTTTAACTTCATTGTACACAAAAGCATAATACATACATTGCATATCTATTTGAACATCAAATTCACAAGTAATTGCCTATTTCTAGATATAAATTATCATTTATTACATGTGCCTTCCTTAGAATTGCGTTTTGTAGACAAAGACAACTTTTTATCTCATTTCGAAAAATTTCTGTATACATATTATCTTTTTCAAATCTACATTTCATTTTATATTTGTAGATGTTAAAACATATAAATGACAATAAATTATTCAATCTCGTTGTTTTTGAATTGATTTCGTTGTAAAAACCTATAGTACTAGTATTTATGTGACTTTAAAACCTAAAAATAAACTAATTTTTTTCCATATGTTACGAAATTCGTTTGGTCATTTTTGTATATTTCATTGATCACTCGCAGCGTATGCAGTTGTTATCAGCATATTGATATGTACGTGATTGTTTGTTATTAAATAATTGATAAAAAGTTGTAAAAGAAATAAGTTATATGCTGTCAATCTGAATCATATAATATTGTTTTAGAATCGGGTTCACTGTATTTCGACCCGGTCTCGATCTCCATAGCATGTTTGAAGTCAATTATCACGTTTCGTCTGTAAACATTGTATTGTCATTGTTTAAATCAACTTAATAACGTAATAGCTACTTGTACTTATCGTATTTTGGAAGATAAAATCCCATATTGTATGGTTAGTAATGATTTTCTATTAGAAAACTTCTCTGCGTGCACTTTCCCTGATTTGTTTATACCGGAAGTGGCGTAGGGTCATTCCGGGTCAGCGATTGGCTAATTGAGGTTACCAGTGGGTACAGTAAAGGTATATAAAGAAGCGAAAATTTCGTCTGCTAGAGTAGAAGGGGGGAGAAGTTGGGAGGATACGGAAGCCTCCAGATTATTATTTTAGAAGTGCTCCCATCATTGGTAATCATTAAAGGGATGGCAGACCCTATGCAGACCAGATGGGTAATTATATTAGTCAAGTTATATTAAATTGAGACGCTGAGGTATCCCTGTGGGAGGCCCATAAGTAGAGTGGGAGACCCATCGACGGGAAAACTTATGGGAGAATTTATGGGAGTAACAATTTATTATTAAAACTATATAGGACTTATAGAATAGGTATAAATAAATATTAAATCAAGGAAAGTATATTTTAGTACAAGTAGCTAATTTTTATAATTATCTTGGGAGATTTAGATTTTACCGACGGGTTGTGGGAGTGACTTCACTAAGTTATAAGTGACTGATATTGTATTGTGATTTTTATTATAACAATACTTACATTTAATTGTACATAGTATAAATAAATTTTATTTGTTGAACTTTTATCCTGACTTAATTATTAATTTATAAGTTAACATACGAGAGTGGAAAGCCCACACAGTTGCCCCACTCTCTCCCGAGGTGGGAGGCGCAACACATATATTTACATTTGTACAAGAGATGTTCATTGTCTTCAACAACATTACAATATTCACAAAAAGGTTCTACATCTTTGTTCCATTTATCTACATTTATATTATTATTTTATATGCAATTCAGTAATTTATAATTGAATTCAGCAACATTTTTTTCATACATACATGTATACTTAACTTTAGCTAGATATACATTTTTCCAGATATATTTGTATCTAAGATCGAAAGTCTTTTGCCACATATTTTCATAAACTGATCTTTGAAATTTAATGTTTACCAAAATTGAATAGTAAAAATCACATTTAAGATTTTCTAGAGTTCTTACACTATTATCTCTAAATAGAAATGACACTTCGTTTTTGATATTAACAAATTTGGCATATGTACAATCAAAATTGTTTTTGTATTCTCTGAGTGCTTTTTTTATCCTGATATATTCACAAAATATATTGTTTTTTCTTTTCCAGTATGTTGTAAAAGTGATCAATACTAAGAAAGTTTCCATCATTATCAAAAAAATCTTTGATATACAGAATATTACTTTTTATCAAATTTTCAAAACAAAGAGGTTTAGAATCAAACTGAAACAAATTATTGTTCCAAATGAATTCCGATAAAAATTTGTCTCTCTTTAAAGTACAAATTTGTTTAATTTTTTTTTTACATTTATTGAAAGCAGAAAGGACCTCACCATAAAAAAGTGGTATTCTTTTCATCTTAAAAAAGCAGTATTTTCAAAGTTACATACACTTGTTTTGACAATATCATTAACTGATAGGTTTTTAAGATTTAGAACATTGTTCAACATCTTACATATTATATTTCCTTTATCTAATAATCGTTTTATCCAAGAGGCTTTCGCTGCAGTAAATTTACTCTCTATATCAACAATACCTATTCCACCTTGCTCAACTTTACCAATTAGAGTATTTCTTTTTATCCTATCTCTTTTCTTCCATGTAAAATTAAATACAAGTTTTGATACTTTTTTAAAGAATTCTTTTTTTGGATTTGTCAAAATAAAATAAGGTTTATTTTCAAATAAAGCGATTGATGTTAAAAATTTCATGTATGTATTTTTGTGGATGTCAATGTGTTTATCTTTTTGTAACTTTACAAAACTTTTAATTTGTAAACCCGGTTCTTCCGGTGACCCAGTTTTACCGCGTCCATGAATTTTGTCAAGGCCTTGACAAAGCCTGTTTTCAGCCAATCAGATTGCCGCACAGGGCTTCCTATTTATATACTTCTTCTTTACTCGGAGTGCTGCCGCGTAATTTTTGTGAACAAAAAAGCAAGTGTTTCCCTTGTAATAATCAAGTGATCGTTCTGTGCGGCGGCAGTTAAATTTTGTAAGATCCATTGTTTTGATCTGTCCAACTGTGCAACTTGCCGTACTACCAGACTCAGAGGCTTATTGACTTCCAAAACGATCGTTTTCTCTTAATCCGAATTTCCTCAATTCCTTCGTTTATGACATCTCGGAGACTTTATCAGCCTCACACAAGGAAAGGAGAAGGGAGTAGGTTTTAATCAGACTGTCAGCTTCAACATCGATTGCTTCGATTTCCGCCTTGGCATTGAACAGTGTCAAGTGTCTGTTTGGCCAGGGGCTGAGGGGTGGCCTCACTATTACTATTTACATGTAGCAGAATATGCTCTCTACGACAATTCACATACTTTCCGGTAAGATCAGATCTACTATTCATACACATTGATGGAAATGACCTGGTCTGCAGCACTCCGAACATTCCGCAGCTGGTTAAAGCTATTATTTATTGCATATGTGCAACATTTAACGCATGGTTGCGGAGTTAAACAAATCAAAATTCGCCAAATTCTCAGACGGGGCCCTAAACGCTCGACTGCTTTCTTCAACACTAATGTTTGGATGGGTACAAGGAACTTGCTTCAGCCTGTGATCGCCTGTCATCTCTTTCTGGAAACACCGTGGATTTTGGGCCTCAGTGGACCTATTGGCAGTGGATGCTTTTTTATTTGATCAGATATCCATGAAAATGCACCAGGAAGTATCTTTGAAGCATTGAATCTGCCATTCTGCATGTCTTTCAAAATATTTGGATGGGGATTTTTTTTTCTTCTTTATATTGCACTCTAATTTTGACCCCTTAACCTCACATTTTAAAGTGTTATTAATGTGTTGAAAATAAATAAATAAATAAATATTGAAATAAAATTAAATAAATAAATAATATGATATATTTTTTATATAAAGCTCACATCCACCTCTTACTCGTGTAATTGATATAAAACACTATACATGTATGTAATGACCCTAGCTAAAAATTTGTTGTTGGGAAATTGTACACAAATTCTATGTCATTGGAGAGAGCGTATTGAAATTACACAAAACTTTTATTTCTTAAAGATATAAGTCATGGTAGTTAAAATTTGCAAAATTTCAGACATTTTCTGGAATTTCTTGCTACATGAAGGATAGGGGTCAAGGCGTTTTCTGATGGGCCCAATCGCATATGAGAGAGTAGTTATTTCCATCTAATTAATTTTTAACAAAAAAAAAAAAACAAAACAAAACAAAACAAAAAACCTTGGTACTATGTCAGGAAAAGTTCTGCTCTTTCTGATTCTGCTATTCTTTAATTTTCTCTCTCTGAGACTCATAGCATTCATGCAGGAAAAAGGCATTATTGTTAGAATTTTCATTGTTTTATTAGGAAAACACATATAATTATGGTGACATCCATGTTAACTTGAGAGTTTGACAAGTTAGATGATTATTAGTCTCAAAACTACAGCAGTTTTATGGACTTTTTGATCTTGAATACGGTATGTTATCTTCATAGGTTTCATGGAAACATCTGAAATTACAATTTATTTTAAATAAATAATGGGAAAAAATTCTACTAAAAATATCAATAAAATCTTTAAAATACTGTTATGGAATCTTTAATTAACAAAAAAAAAATAAAAATAAATAAATAATGATAATAACCTATGAATGTATCCCTAATCCCAAGGGAAGTGTGTAAATAATTTAAATAATTTCTCTCAAATTGTGTCAAATCTGTGTTACAAAGATAATTCTCATACTGAGAATATGTTAATTTCTATAAAACCTGTCTCTAAATAAAATAATTATCCTTTAAAATATAGGCTTAGCTCATACAATCTAATTTGACTAGGAGGATTTTCATTTCAAAATTTTAGAAAAAAAAAAGAAAAAAGATTCCTTGTTCACATGCATGCTTTGTATTTTAGAGGCATTCAAATAGTTTAAATTATATATTTCGCATTTTTGTTTATTTGATATTAAAACAATCAAAACATAAATTTATATTTTTTAACATCTGAGGAATATACTAATTAGGGAAAGCACTTGCTCAAAGTAATGAATAAGCTTGTTTTTAAAAATCTATCTAATATGTGTTTTAAGTATTCAATGTTGGTGCCAAATATGCAGAACTTTTAGGTAAATCATGTATTTGAAAGCCTTAGTATTCAGGAAATGTTAAATTACATGATCGCGCCCGGTGAGGCCTGAAAATTTATCAATGAGTTTGACCGTTAGGTCAAAGTGCGGTTGGCTAAAGGTTAAAGCACAAGGTTGAAACTTATATCAATTGAACTTTCACATTTATTTACAACTTCCATGTTGTAGAAAGATATTAGGATCTGATTTATGGTTCATTTTTTTAAAACCTGTTGCATTTTAGATCTAGTGAATCTTCAACACACTTATATGAATAATTAAACTTAAGAATATGCACAAAGATGAAAAGTTAAGTTTAGTTTATCCGCTTTCCATAACTGTAAGTTTTTGTTTTCCACAATAATATATATATTTTTTTTAAGATGTTAAAATGAATTTTGTTTCGATTCTTAATTGCACACGGTGATCATCTAAGGTCGCTACTATGTGTGATATGAATTCATTTGAATACAATTTTTGTTGAATTTGTGCTCAATTCATGCAAGTATGTGCTTGCTTTGCCATTACATCTTTGCGAGTTTGTGCTCGCATAAGTATGGCAGAATCTATTGTTGAGTTTGTGCTCAATTCATGCAAGTTTGTGCTTTCTTTGCCATGATATTCATAGCGAGTTTGTGCTCGCATTAATATGGCGGAATATATTGTTGAGTTTGTGCTCAATTCATGCAAGTTTGTGCTTGCTTTGCCATGATATTCATAGCGAGTTTGTGCTCGCATTCATATGGCAGAATATATTGTTGAGTTTGTGCTCAATTCATGCAAGTTTGTGCTTGCTTTGCCATGATATTCATAGCGAGTTTGTGCTCGCATTAATATGGCAGAATCTATTTTGAGTTTGTGCTCAATTCATGCAAGTTTGTGCTTGCTTTGCCACTACATCTTTGCGAGTTTGTGCTCGCATTGGTATGGCAGATTCCATTATTGAGTTTGTGCTCAATTCATGTAAGCATGTGCATGCCTTTCTATTACATCTTTGCGAGTTTGTGCTTGTATTGGTATGGCAGAATTTATTGTTATGTTTGTGCTCAATTCATGTAAGTATGTGCTTGCTTTTCCATTACATCATTGGAAATTTGTGCTTGTATTGGTATGGCAGATTTTATTATTGAGTGTGTGCTCAATTCATGTAAGTTTGTGCTTGCTTTGCCATTACATCTTTGGCAGTTTGTGCTCGCATTATTATGTTATTTAATAGCTACATTCTGCTTATATTGGGAGTATGTGCTTACTTTTTGCTTATAAAGAAAATGGTTGCTTACCACTTCACACTGCGAGTCTGTGCTCACATTGTAGTACTTGCATGTTTTTGTAACTTTTTATATTATGTGGTAAATCTATTTGTATGAGTATGTGCTCACTATTATGTTTACAGGTAGAGATCCCTTCTTTACAACTACATAGTATTTATTTCAGTATCTACAGTTGTACACTAATTTTATTGAGCTTTATTATTGATTTCAACTACCACAATATTCAGTTATCAATTGTCGTATGAATATTTAAAACTTTTTATTATATATATATATAAAATACAAAGAATATCTTTTCTCTAATGGGTACAACAATAAGGCTATTTTCCTTTGTTAATTTTTGTTTTCTATTCATTTGTCTATGCTTTGGCTGTGTTCCTCTCTTTTCAGACAATGCTGCCTAAACGGAGAAAGTCACCAGCACAGGCAAGTCCAGATATGTGCCGACATCCATAATTCAAACCGCGATTTAGCCACACAAATGCAAGCAACTCCCCAGCAGCTAGTCCTGCAGACAACTTAAATATTCCGTCAGTCCTGAACACTTTATTTGGAGGTGACAAAGAATTTTGAATATTGCATCAGTCTGCTCCCTTGTTGGCAACAACCTCTACCCGAAATTGTGTAATTCTTTATGGTGCCAGCAAAACTACAAAATGCCGGTTTACAGACTCTCAAAGCTGCTGCTGACTCACCATCCCAAATTTTACATTTATTGCCTAGCCAGAGTTTAAATGACTTCACTTTAGCAGGTTCAAAATTTTGTCTGCCCGTTATCATTTCTGTTTCGTATATTTTAAACAGGGTCAGAATTTGTCTGCCTGTTACCATGTCAATATTGGATATTTCTACCAGGGTCAGAATTTGTCTGCCCGTTACCATTTCTTTATTGTATATACTCTAACACGGTCAGAATTTGTCTGCCTGTTACCATTTCCGTATTAGAACTTTCCTGCATGTGGTAGAATAGCGGGAAAACATTGTATGATAGAAAATATTTTATTGGAAATACCTGTTTATGGTAGGCATGGCCAAAGGAAGGCCAATGAGAAAGCAGTAATTTGTGAGGTGTTGGAGCATTCTAAGCCAGTGCTCCGCAGAACACGCTTGTGTTTTGTTTATATCTATATTTGAATGAATATGTTTACATATATAATATAAACAATAATATTGTAATATATAATATAAACAACATATTGTAATTTTTGGTTTTATTTTATTGTACATGTACATCTATGTGTTATTCATACCAAGCATTGCACTGAATGCACGTCCGGCATTCTCCCTTGAGACATTATTTACATAGCAACGGACACAGGTTTTCCATAGTTACTCGTCTATGGTTTTTTCCTGGGCGGTTTTTAATGTCTTTGATAGGGATATATTGCATAGCATATAACATATATAGTTAACAAAAATTACATCACTTCATTGATCACATACATATTAATGTATGCCTGTTGGTTACATAATTTGTGTTTAAAGAAATGCCAGCTGATCCCACTAAGCTAGCCTGGTTTACAGCAGAGGTGTTGTATTATTTGAGGAGTGTTGTATTATTTGAGGTGTAGTCCGTCCAATAATGTGGGAAGGTTACACTGTATTTTTCTAAATTGGGTCAGAATTGGGTGCCTATGTCCCAATACTTTTATTTATTTGCAATGCATTCAGATTTTGCATTCAGGTTTACCTTTGTACATATTTTTCATCTTAAATCTTTAGTAGGCATAGAAGTTATCAGCCTGTTTCTATCTAATTGTATAGATTCCATTGATTTTCAGCTGGTTCATTCCTTGGCCTCTCAATTATGTAAATGTATCAATGTTAGTTTTAAATGATTCACAATTTGTTCCCTGTTATCTTTCAGAATTGTCTACTTAATTAATTTTATATACTTTAGGGCAAGTTTCACCATCATTTGTAATTTAGTTGCTGATTTCCATCACTTGTTACTTCCTGTTCAGAATTTTGTATTGGCCTTTTTATGTAAGGCCATGATATATGAGTAATACCAATAGTGTTTACAAGCAAGAAGACTCCTATATGTTAGGTGCATTGAAATCCTTCATTTTTTTTGTACAGATCGAATTTTGCCCACGAGCGTTTTGAGTAAATAATCTGTTTGTATGTGCATGATGTTCATTAGCTTTAAATATCAACCGTTTTTTTTTAATTTAACATTTTATATCATACATGAGGTTTTACCAAGGCAACATCTTGAGTGGTGCTTCAACCCGTTGGGTTGATGGCGCTTTTTATGCAGCTCTATTGTTTCCAATAAAGTTTGATGTTGTATTTTACCGCATTATCACATCTGTATGTTGTAACAATATTGTGGCTGGGAGACCACTGTTTTGTAATCATTTATTGAATTGCATTTCTGGTCAAGCTTTCCATGATTCTGTTATGTCTCCCAGCCAAATTCTTTGGTTATTGCTTTTATAAATGGATTTCATTTTTCGTCATTTAAATAAATGACAAGATTTTTACAATTAACATGTCTTCTGTTATGTATTTTGGAAACAAACAGAGCTGCTATGTTGCCTTGGTTTGCCAGTAAAGTTTTAACATAACATAAGGTTTATTTTCAAATAAAGCGATTTATGTTTAAAATTTCATGTATGTATTTTTGTGGATGTCAATGTGTTTATCTTTTTGTAACTTTACAAAACTTTTAATTTGTAAACCCGGTTCTTCCAGTGACCCAGTTTTACCGCGTCCATGGATTTTGTCAAGGCTTTAGCTGTTTTCAGCCAATCAGATTGCCGCACAAGGCTTCCAATTTATATACTTCTTCTTTACTCGGAGTGCTGCCGCGTAATTTTTGTGAACAAAAAAGCAACCACCACCTCCACTCCATCCACCACATTTGTTTAATTAATCACATAATTTTTATTTGTGTGTCCTGAGGCACTTTTTATGCACCACTTTTGTTTCCAATAAAGTTTGATATTGTATTTTACCGCATTATCACATCTGTGTGTTGTAACAATATTATGGCTGGGAGACCACTGTTTTGTAATCATTTATTGAATTGCTTGTCAAGCTTTCCATGATTCTGTTATGTCTCCCAGCCAAATTCTTTGGTTATTGCTTTTATAAATGGATTTCATTTTTCGTCATTTAAATAAATGACAAGATTTTTACACTTAACATGCCTTCTGTTACGTATTTTGGAAGCTGCTATGTTGCCTTGGTTTGCCAGTAAAGTTTTAACATAAAAGCATTATATACCAATTAAGATAATGCTAGTGTATTAGTGACTGAGATATACACCTAATGATTTTACATGGCTTTAAGCAATTTTTACACCAAAAATATGATTTTCATTTGAATACCTTTCAATAAATTTTCCTGTTAATAAACATTCTGTTTTGTCCAAATTCAATTTCGGGCCTGCGACGTTGCTAGATTCACGTATTGTTTCTAAAGCTTTTTTCATTGAATTAGTATTTTTCAATAGATTAGTGCAATCATCTGCATGTTGAACGATTTTTAAATTTCCATTATCACCTGGCGATAAACCGATTACTTCTTCATTATTTTTAAGCTGAACTGCTAGTATTTCTAGCACAAAAATAAATAAAAGCGCTGATACAGGACAGCCTTGTCTAATCCCTCTTTGCATTTCACATGATTTTGACATCCAGCCATTATTTTTAACTTTGAAAGTTGGTTTGAAGTATAATTTCTTTATCATCTTGATAAAGTTTTCTCCAAAATTAAATTTTTCTAGAGTTTTGTACATGAAGTTATATTCAACAGAATCAAAAGCTTTTTCGAGAAAGAGTAAAATACAATATTCAAATATGTCTAGTATTATTCTTGCGTTCTCCAATGTATCTACCTTTAATATAAGCACTCTGTTCACAACTAATTATTCTACTTGCAATTTTTTGCAGACGATTAGCTAAAACATGAACGTAAACTTTGTAAACAACGTTTGTAAGAATAATTGGTCTATAATTCTTAAGATTTTCTTTCTCTCCTTTTTTATATATCAGGGATATCACAGCGTTTCTTTGTGAAAAGGGCAAAATACCATCATCAATACTTTTAAGTAAAGAAGGAAAAAATACGTCCTTTATATCATGCCAAAATCTTCTATAGAATTCTGCCATCTGTCTAGGGGATTTTTTATTTTTCATTTTAAGAACAGCTTCTTCACATTCATGTCGCATAATTCTTTCTCGGCCTTTGTGACCTTTTCGCAGTTAACATTTCTTAAAATAGTTTTCGACTTCATTATCAGAAATATTTTTACTACTGTATAATGAACTATAAAAAGTAAACAAGCTTTTCATAATATTATCATTGTCACTAACAACAGTCTCATTTTCATCCTTTATTTTAGTTATTGAATTATTTATTTGCTGCTTTTTTTCAAGACTTAAAAAATATGAATTACTTTTCTCCCCCTTTTCTATCCACAAACCTCTAGATCGTACATAAACTCCATTTCATTTCTGAGCGTAATAATTATCTCTTCCTTCTTCAAGCTGTCAATTGTATCTCATATTTATTTTAGTATAATGTTTTAAATCTATTAGTTTTAATTGAGTTTCTAAAAATTTGATTCGCTTTTTTTGATTATTAGCTTTATTTTTTGAAAAAGATATGCAGAAGTCTTTTATTGATATTTTCATTCGTTCCCATCTAATTTTAGGATCGTTTAATTGCTTTAATTCTTCTTTTTCTTCATTTATATGTTTTCTTAGTTTTTCACAAAAAATTTCTTCATCTAATAATGAGTTATTTAGCTTCCAATAACCACTACCACGTAAAATTTCAGAAGTATTGAGATCAAAACCTAAGCCTAAATGATCGCTCATTCGTGTCCTTTCAACACTCGGTGCTCTACGTACAGTAATATTACAAAGTGGGAAAAACATATTATCATGCATAAAAACATAATTTATTCTACTTTTAGGAATGTCCTCTCCATCACACCAAGTTAAACCATTTATATTTGTTTTTCCACTGGAAAGCCAGCAGTCATTTAGATCAAAGTATTTCAAAAAATTTCTCAAGTTCTTAACACTTTTATCATTTTGATTACAGTCTTATTGACAATTAAAGTCACCACAGACAATAAGCCCTTCTACATTCATAGCATGTTGACTAACCCAAGATAATAATCTTTTTAAAAAAGCAATTCTAGAGTGTTCAGTGTTAGGTGCATACACATTCACAAACGTAATAATTTTTTCATTATATTTCAAGCTAACTAATAATCTCCTTCCATCAAGAGACTGATGATAATTTAATATTTCAACAGAAAGGTTTTGCTTAAAAAATAGCGAAACGCCCCTACTGTAAACAGAGTCGGAAAAACAATGAAGTTTGTTTCCAAACCATCTAGAATTGTATATAAATTCATGTTCTTTAACAAAATGGGTTTCTTGTAAGATTATATATCGAAATCGGAATCTTTCAACCACTCAAAAAGTGTTACTCTCTTTTTATAGATATTTAGACATTTAAGGAGAGGAATGATAAAGAGTTTTTATTCATGTGATCGTGTAGATTGTTAATTCACATTATTTTGCAACAGAGTCGTTTTCATTTCTCTTTTTATTTTTTTTTCAAATCTCGGATAAATGTGTCGAGTTTCTTTTGACTAGTCTTGCTTTGAGAGCCTTTCCTAGGCACGGAGGCGCTCCTGAGTTTTCTAGTATATTTGGCAGCAATTTTTGATACTTCATAATAAATTATTTGATTTTGATGTTTGGAATTTACGAGAGAAGAAATCATATAATAAAATCAGATCCTTGATCCGCTCCTTATTTTTATGGTCGCTACACGAGGATCAGATCCTCGTGTAGCGACCAATCAAAAAGAAAAGGAGCGGATCGACGGTCTGATTTTAATTAGATTGACCATAATAATTACCTCATTGAAACCAAATACGTTAATTCTTCAATTATATACATAAATCAGGCAAATTTTTTAAACGTACATAGATATATATATATTAAATTTTTATGTCCCCCGCGTGCCAGAGGTTAGAGCGCTTGCCCTAGATTCGCGAAGAAAGGAGTCGAAACTCACTGTGTGTCGTGACGACAAGTCCTTCGGATATAATCCTTCGGTATAAACCGAGGTCCCGTGTCGAATGAGATGTTGGCACGAAGAAGATCCCCCACTACTCAATAACCCTGAATACCGAGAATAGGACACAATTTGTAGCTCTCCACCGGCAAGAGGTGGCAACATGGGTGAAAAATTCTCGAGAAGAACGTTAAACAACATACAATAATTCTTTTTAAAAGTATAGTATACAATTCACTCACCCGATGGACGTGGTCATTAGGACATGAGGGAGCGTAAAATCATATAAAATCCAAATGTATCATTGAAAGCAAACACATAATTTTTCAATCACTCGAACCAGTCCTACTAATTCCTAAGCTGACTTACACATGAATGGTTTTTGAAAACTATGGTACAAGTCATTTACCCCATATATACTGTTGATAATGTGCAGATACCCAATGGGCGTGGTCATAATGACAACTCGGGAGCTACGCTCCCTCCTGTCATTATGGCCACGCCCATCGGGTATCTGCACATAACCAACAGTATTGTATGGAGTAACTACTACATAACCTCTTTTGATTAAGGTAAGGAACAAGACATCGTCGCAAACCACGGCCAAAATGTACATGAGGACTCTGGACCGTGGCTTGAGACAATGGGAACAAGAGAACGGGCGAAATCTTTGTTCAATAAAATATGTAGTCAGCGGTATCGGCACATGTGTTGGTAAGTTTTCATGACTAAACTCAGTGAGAAACTTACTAAAATTTTAAGTTAAAGTCTGAAATGTCCTCGAATTAATAAAGGATGATTGATTAAAAAGGTTTTATATCCGCATATTCTAAAGAAAGTCCGGGTATATTGTTTAAGCTTCTCAATTTGGAATATGTTAAGACTGTATCCAGGAGAATGTTTTGGACTTTTAAATTTTACCATGGCAGTCAAAGGGGGATCGATAAATGTGTTTTTCCTCTTTTACAAAAACCTGGTTTCATGAACTCCTCGTACATTTTAAGAAGATGAATGGTAGTATCTTGTAAATGTGTAATAAGGTTTTGGAATTTTTATTTTCACCCTGGAATCAAATAGGAGCAAAAAGATGTTTTTTTTTTCAATAAATCTGAATCCCCAGACTCCTCGTACATTTTATGCTGTATCCAAATCGTCTTTGTATGGATGATTACAGGTGTCCTGTAGATGTGAAAAACTTTTCTGATATTTTATTTTAACCCTGGTGGTGAAAGAGGAGTCGAAAATAACGTTTTTTACAACCGAAACCATGGTTCCCTGAACATTTATTACATTTTCAGAAAGTGTATACCTTCCCTTGGGTACCAGCAATTTTGACCCTTTGACCTTGATTTTGCTTTCAACCTGACCATTTTTTAAATTTATAGAATAAACAAAAATACAAAATTTGAATAAGTGTTACAATCTTAATCTCATATGCAAGGTTATAGAAGAAATGAATATATTATAGTGATTAATTACATAAAAAGAAACGATATTTAACATCAATATCGTGATGATGTCCGTATTCTTGATCAAAGCGTACACAAACTGAAGACACGCATTGTGATTCGACTAATTCTTCACTTCTTTCTATAATAAATTTAAATCAATAACATTAATTTGTACACGTAATGTAAAAAGAAATTATCGTCCAATCCTCCAGTACAATACTGTAGTTGTAATTTATTATCCATTTATTTCATGGATTTTTTTACAGGGTCAATCAAATCAGGGAAATAAAAGTTCTTCACGTTTTATCCATTCGGACTTATCAAAAAGTACTTTTTAATTCTAAAATTAAAAGAATTTAATTTACATTAATTTTACAAAGTTTACACATGCTTTCAACTATATCCGGGTTTAATTGTAGGAAACAATACCACTTCATTATTATGTCAAGTATTGGTAGTAATGCTATTCCATAGCCAAACCTCTCTATACTTAGGTGTAACCCTAACCCCTACCCGCCTGAATCGTGTCCAAACCCATCAAACTCTGGTAGCAAAATACAATGCACTAGGACACGTCATGATGTCTTATGAATGCATGTCATTGCAAAATTCAATGCACCAGGATAAAAGCATTTTAAAAATATCTACTAAATGCAACATACTTTATACCAAGTCTGCGTCTTCATATTCACTGTTTGTAGTTATATTTACAACAAGATTTTTTTTATGATTTTTATTGGTAACAACATGCAATGCACCAGGATTAAAAATATTGTGTCTACTGTATGCAACATGCAATGCACCAGGACCGCGTCATGAAGTCTACTGTATGCAGTTAACAATATGCATATATATATACCACTATAAAATCGAAGTTTATTCAACATGTTCAAGGCAGAATTCAAACTTCATACGCTGGAAGTTAGTCAATGACATGGTCTTAGGAACCAAAAGGGGGAGGGAATAGGGGGCAACTTTGCAGATATATAACAATATCATATACATTCGATACAATTTTTATATCAAAGAAAAATATTTTGATGTTATAACGAACGATGTTGTCGGATTGTCGTTTGCTTTGCAAACACATGGTGCGGAAATATCTGGCTCATGGATTGTATAAAAATACCAATTATGTAGTTCATATGGAAATTCAACATTAACATCGATTCGGAATTGATTATTCGGTAAGGAATTTTCCATATCTCCTATGCAGATATCGAGCAAAAGGTTATTAAAGAGTTCTCGGTTTTGTTAAGTGGTCTTTACTTCACGATATAAACTGTTAATCGTCTTAAATATTATTTTTCAGTGATAAAATTAAACTTGTAGATATCTGAGTTTACAGAAATGCTCCCTTTCCGCCCCCATCCCTATACCTATCCAGAGGAAGCTCCTTTGTACACACACTTTGTACATCAGATTAAAATATGTGACTTCACACTAGCGTATACATTAGCAGAATGAATATACGCCACTGATATTACTTTTTCCTTATGTATAAATATATTAGATAAATTTATTTTTACAAATACGACATGTACCAGTAATGGTTAAGTTTGAAATAAATTTTTTATAAAATTTTCCGAATATTTTCGACTTTGTAATCTTAATACTTTCACATCCCTAGAATTTAGTGAAATGGACCTAACATATACTGAAAATATACTTTTAAATGGTAATATATTTAGAGTACCCTGCATAAAAGTTAATCTTTATGAATTATTCGAGAATATTATTTAGATGTTTTGTTTCCGTAATAATGAATAAAATAATATAAAAATTGTGGCTATTGTAAAACTTGTTTTTTTTTTTTTTTACAATTAAGACAAAGCAGTTAGAGTATATATATATATAGAGAGAGAGAGAGTATATATTTGTTATTTAGATTGATACAGTTATTTAGAATGACTGGATAATTTTTTCATATCAATTAAATGAACCACTCATAGATGATATCTTATAAATCTTTGCGTAAATGATAATTCCTTGCAATACAAAGTTTCGAATATCTTCCATATAAAATAAAATTATAAACAAACTCTTCGATTTTTCATTGGAGAACTAATTCATATGGATAGGATGATCAAAAAGAAAGTAGATCTTATGGGTATTTCCGTTTGTTCTAATTTTTAACTTATGGGGATTTTCAGTCGTTATTAAACACATCAGGTAAGTTTTATTATTTGGCAATTGAAAACTGTTAAATTAAATTTACTATTCTTTGCAAATTATAGTTACATTTTTGAATTGTAAAATGTTTTACAACTTTGCATACTTTTAAAGCAACTTAACAAACAAAATTTTAAAGAAATTAAAGATATATATAAATCTACTCGAAGCATTCAATCATATAATAGCAGTATATATGATTTACGTAATTTGGGCAGGGTGTATATACATTTAATAACTTGTTTGTTTCTCAGCGAGTGTTTCATGCCCTTGTATATCAATTCTTTTCTATCTTTAGAATGGATCACATTCCTCGTCTATCTGAGGTCCTGTACGTGGGTCTGTGTCGTAAGATAGGGACACCGAAAGAAGTGGCCATCAGAAGGGACGTGAGGGACATGGAGGAGATGATAGAGAAACCTGTACATGTGTGTTCTGGACGTAGACGTATATATACTGGTAGTTATAGGGAGGGTTTTAGGTTTCACTCCTCTGATCGGGATGTGATGTATTGGTTTCTTAGCCATAAAATTATAAGCAATATTTCTCAGTTCACCATTTACGATGCATCAAAACATACCATTATCCTAATGGAGGACACAGATACACCGCCTGGATTTGTCCGATTACGACTTCTTACGCAGCCAAGGGACGACTTTATCAGTTCAGCACTTGTTTCCTTGAAGGGTACACATTATCTTTCAAATTTGTTATGGAAAGAAAAGTGGTTGCAAAAGACTAAAGAAATAAAAGCAATTAAAAATGTGGACGGTCATGGTCCCTGTTCAACTGGTTATGTCGGCGATATTGAACTCGATTATGCTTTATGTTTTATCAGTAAACATTGGACAATAATAACAAGTAATTGGATTGAACGATCTTATAAATACACCTGGCCTCCTGCTTATGTGTTCGCTAAAATTCTGAACAACGGTTTTCATTTCGTTGCTATTGGGAATAATATTTTTTCTCCTTCCTACGAATTAGAGTGGAGATTATCGTTTTCTCGAGCCGAACAAAAATTAGTGTGCACCATGAACCATACCCAATTTTTGTGTTACGGACTTCTGAAAATATTTCTGAAGGAGGTAATCAATGACAATATCCGCGAACCATTACTTTGTTCATATCACATAAAAACTACTACGTTCTGGATAATGCAGTTGGAAAATATTCAGTGGTGCCCAAACAATTTACTGAACTGTTACTGGATTTGTTTCAAATATCTCATTCATTGTGTTTACCGTGGCGAGTTTCCCAATTTTTTCATTCCACAAAATAACATGTTTTCAAGCAAACTAATTGGATCTACTCGTAGTTGTTTATTAAAACAACTTAATCAATATTATAGAATGGGCGTGTCTTGTCTTCTTCTGAGTCCGACTCTCAGATCAATCCTCGATCCAGCTCTAAGGACTCCGTCGTTTGCGGTTCATTTTGTCGAGGGTCATGTTAATAAATCTGTTTTAGAAATAGATTTGCATACCAAAGATGAAATATTTTCTGTTTCGATTCCATTTACAACTTATTTAGAAATTGTTACACAATTGAAATGGATAGAGAGATTATTGCATTTTTCATTTTCGCCATACCAAACACTAACTTTACAAAGTTGTACAGCTCAAACGCTTATTCACATGGTGTTCATCGCGACACAGAGTTCTTCCTGTAGCACTCATAAAGAGAGGTTTACATTAGAAAGGACATTTTGTAACATACTGAAACTGGCTGGAAGGATAGGTTGTGTGTCTAATTTACTGTATTTAGCTTTGTATTACTATAGCATCGGTAGATATCATGGAACTGTTAGGTTAATTCATCTGATCAGAAAAAGGCTTTCACAGCCTTTCATCTTTTATCATTCTCTGAGCGGACAGGTATATAAAGCTGTATGTAGTTTGTCTCCTTCTGGACGAATGAAAAAGTCATGGGCAATGGACTTACAACTTAATGTGGATGTTTTATATATTCGAGAAATATTATTAGAACAAAAAGAAGCCAAGAAGAATGGAGAACACGTTCTATTTATATCTCCATTTCTTACTCTAGAAATGTTGTCTGTGTTATCTTACTACAGACTGGGGAATCAGTCTCTATATCAACAGTCACTGGCAGATTTAAAGACTCTACTCTTATATGATGATGGGAGATATATACATACAAAAGTAAGAGACCTAGCCTGGCAGATACTAGGGATTTGTCAGCACCTTGTCGGGGACTTACATGGAGCTTTATATTCTTATCAAGAGTCACTGAAACAGAAGCCACTCCATCAAATACAGAAAGCTACAGAAGCTAGAATAAGTTATGTTGAAAGGCACCTTCAATAAACATTCTACGTCCCCAAGGGGTGGTGATTCGACACAATGAAAAGGGAGTTTAAAAAAAATTAAACTGAGGTACATAGAAACATGAAGCCCAAATTATTTTGGCTGTTAAGATAATATACTAGGGATGTCAAAATTGGCAATAATTGATATTCGAATATTCGATGGGGGTATTCGAATATTCGACAAAATAAATACATTTTGGCATTATTTAATATATATCCTCACTTTCCTGTCAAGCACAGGTTTTATGCCATTATTTTAGAATAAAAACTCCTGTAGAGTTTGGAAAATGCACTACAATTATACTATATATTTTTAAAATTATTAAGTAGTATACATTGAAATTGTAATGATTGATTTTTTTAAAATTCAAAAGATTCTTAAATGTGTTCCAGTTTTATATTTTTCGTCTTACTAAAGTCTTCACTGATAACTCCTACTATAATTTATACCTAGCAGAACGGTTATCTAATTGTGAAATATTAAAAGCAATTACTCTTTGCTAATTATAATATCCTGATAATGATTTTAATGATATTTACATAAACAAAAAGTCTGTGCATACTGTAAAAGTGGTTCCTTACAACAATACAAGCTGACTGTAAGTACTGGAAGGTATTATACAACGAATTATGTGACCAATAAATAAATTACTCTAATAGATACATGTACACTCTTTACACCTTTAAGGTAATCTAAGAGGAGTGGGTTTTTTTAATTTTGTAAAACTTGATTCAATTTCTAATAAAACTTGCCATATTTTTCTCTCTTTTTAAAAATACTTGTATACTTAAAAAGGAATATTCGAATCACAAATTTATATTCGAATATCAACTCATCGAATGAATATTCGAATATTCGTTGACATCCCTAAAATATACAGAATATTCAGAGTATTCGTTAATGTTATACTTTTATCTAAGTAAGGGTATCTCTGAACTCTTAGTTATTTGATTTATTAAGCCAGTTCAATGCCATAATCACCAACTGGTGTAGTGCTTTGATTTGTTTTGCTTTTTTTATTTTATCTTTGAGACATTGTTGTGAATGGATCAATAAATCTTTGATAAAAATCAGTGTTTTGTAATTAAAATAAAGATTGATGGTAGCAAATGGTTTGAATCTTTCAGGGCAAGAGATGTATGTTTAATTTGGATTAAGAACTAAATATGTACATGTATTGTGGGGGGGGGGCGTTATGAGCCCTCAAAGTTTTTTTATGTTGTCCTACGTCGATAACTGTATAAAATATATCAAATATTAAACGATATAATTGGAATAGCCTGGCATTTGAGGTGTTTTCGTTCTCATAAATCAATGAAATACAGGGTAATAAATATTATTTCATAAAATTCAAATCAACCTTCTTCATATAAAGTTTTGAGGGAGAAGGGGGCTCTTGATGAGGACTATGTGTATTTGTTTTGTGAACACATTGAACTTTGTTTTCCCTTCTGATTTAGTTTGATCGTTGACAGTCCCGTTAGTCCTATAATATATATTATATTAAGTATATAGTTTATACATGTAGTAATTGCTTTAAAAACAAGGTTGTGACAAATAAGATGATGACACAGGGATATCAACAGTCCCGTTTAAAGTCAACATGTGGCAAGATCTATACTCGATACAGTGACCTTGTCTGCAAATACAATCTGCATGTATCATTAAGGCGAATGTTGACTGACTTTTTTCATAAATATTATTATAGAGTTTCATTTTCACACTCAATTGTCTACGTATTTTCC
>NW_026929372.1:0-36628 GCF_032062105.1 Saccostrea cuccullata | reverse complement strand
CGTTAAAATATTGACCGATGTCCTGTATGATTACAGCATTAACTTTTTCCCCATTGTTTTAAAATTTCTTTTCAGTTTATGCTTCAAAACTCAGCAGCGACACATTATTCGGTTTTGGAGTAAGTAAATATAGACTTATCAAAATAGAATTTCCTTAAAGAACATCAACATTTTATCCTTCCAGCGTAACATTTATGTTCATATTTTACGAAATGGTATCAGATCCACACTTTTTTGTGCGCAATAGCTTTTTGGAATTTTATATTTAAATGAAATGGGTTTAAGATTTTATACTTAAACAGTTTGGATTCTAATTTTTTTTAAACCAACAACATCCTTTCTATAGCTTAATGCAATATTAGACAGTACATCTTCCATTGTGGTATTATGGCGATTTCACAGCAAAGATCTTTACTCCGAGAGCCGAGAGCAAAAGTGAGTTGACATCAGTAAATATATCTGAGAAATTGTTTGTTTAACGTCTCTTCAAATGTTTTACTCATATAAAAACTTCAAAACATTCCTTAAAAGGGCTGCAACAGCTTACAATTAAGACCTTTACTCGGATCTTAGTACTGTATATTACTAGTACACAGAGTGATGACCTTTATATGATCTTTAGAATACAGATTTTTGTATAATATGAACGATTTAATGAAATAAAATTAGAGTTGACAATCTGAATTGCTATTTTATGATCATTAAAATAAATGTATTGCTTTACCAAATAATTGTCAAACTGTAATAAGCTGTCTGTGATGGTATGCATTTAGAAGATTTTTTGCTTATTTTCTCTACAGGGCTTGTTTGATTATAGCCATTTTATTTGTGGTGTCCAGCACAAGTTTACTGGTTATGACCATTGTAACATTGGTCAAAGAAAACAAAGAAAAACAGGTAATTGTCACATATAGATTAGCTTTTTTGTTTTTTTATTGTTCCCTATTACACCGAAGAAGCCTCTTTGTTTTACAAAACATCAGTCACCCTGTCCTTAAAATGCTACAACTGTATTTCTGTACGGTGATAGTAAAAGTTGAGATAGGATGAAATATATGGGGATAAAAAACAGCATTCAAGGAGCACACGGCGGGGTTGACCAGTCGGCAGGGGATGCTCACTCCACCATGGCACCTGATCCCACCTCTGATGTTTCGGGGGTCCGTGTTTGCTCTGCTCCTATTTTGTACAGTTTTATGGACTTTATTATTGAAAACTGCTCAGTATCTCCATATCCTTATCTTAAAAGCCCTGTCAACCAAAACAAATCAGGAATGAAGCGATCAAGGACGTCTAAAACATCAAAGGTGGAATCAGGTGCCACGTAGCAGTAACCATCTCCTGCCGACTGTTCATACCCGCAGTGTGCTCCGTGTCATGATCGATACATTATGGGAAATCGAATAATTATCGAATACTAGTATTCATCGCAAGATAATTGTTGAAAATTAGAGGTAAAATAATCAGCATTTTACAGAATGATACACGTACATGTAGATAGAACTAACTGACAAGGTAACTGCATCGCAAAATGATGGCTTTGAACGAGACTGTTTGTAATATTATTCTAGTTTCATCAACCTGTTTTTTTGCGAGTTCAACTTCCACCTTGATTTTGAGATGGAAGGTGCAAGTTTTCTTGCTTCAATTACGTCGTTTTAGAAATTTGAGAAAATATATTGGGTATTCGTTTCGAATTGACGGAGAGATATAAACCTCTAATTTAGATAAAAGGATATGTTGCGTAAGTAAAGAGACTTGACGATTGAAATGTTAACGTTATCACGTTATTTAATTTTCACTGGCGTCGGAAGCAAATTGAAAGGGGGGGATAATTGAAAGCGTGTGGGCCTTAACAACCAAAAAAAAGGTCAAGCCAATTTTCAATGCCTGTATTTTGTCTATCTTTGCAAAAAAGGGGGCCCTCCTAGCCCCCCTCCACCTGGTTCCGACGCCTATGTACATGTATATCATAAAGTTTCTTTGTAAGGTTACCATAAAGGTCCTTTTTTCTAGTAAAATATCCAAATGTGCAAAAAGACTTGATAGTACGTCGTTGATATATCTAAATACCAAACTGAAACAAGTGTTTCCTTCATCTTATTCATAAAAAATTGAATATACCAGGTTTCCTGTTTCAAAGGTTTGCACATTTTGGGAAGCAATTTGTACCTATAAGAATTCTAACAAGTTAATGGTTGACCTAGTCTCTCAGAACACAGATACCATCAAAACTTTCAATAAAACTCCGTGGTTCTTGTGTGTACAATCAGAATTATTTTTGATAAAAGGAATTTGCAAATGACCAGTTACAAGGCAACTAAATTTAGGAGTTTCGTTCTTATTGCAAAAGCAGCTGTTACGGATGTCAATATTTTTAATTTATTGTGGGTAATGGTTGAATATACATGTGTTATACAGTTGAAAATCTTAAGTTTTAATGTTATTGATTTTGAAAAAAATGTTATATGGAATTATAATGCAGTAATTCATTTTGTTTCAGCTTGTGACATTGAGTATACTGTCCCTGGTCAATGGCTGTTCTAATCTTGTACTGGGGATTGTGAAGTGTGGTATTGGGTACAAACTAGAGAGTAAATCTCTGATGAATGATAGTAGGTTCATTTACTTTTACAAAATAAAGTGTAAATTATGCAATAAATAATTCAAAAACGATTTTTGTACTTGATAACATGAAAATTAAAGTGCAACTACCATTATTTCTGTTTATTTATCGTTGTTCGTTATCTCAATATCCTTCATTTAAAAGCTGTTCGTTTTAAATATAATTATGTGTTAATATATTTTCAAGGCCAAATTAAAGAGCGTTACTGTAAAGTTGCTATAATAATTGCATTTGAAAATAAATTTGAAAATGACTTTTATATAAGCAAATGTAATTATTTTTGATAGGTGTAATCACGTTTGTCGGCGCTGTTATAAGTTTTTCGGCTTTCCTAGCTATAGACCTGTATGAACATAACTCATCGCTTTGGTATATTGACAATGTCTTTGGTGTAGGCTGCAGTTTATTCCTGTACTTATTTGCTCTTAGGTAAGCCATGCTTAGATTCAGTGATATTTTCCCTCTTTTTTGCAGTTTTTTTAAAACTACTGTAATAGACAATTTTATTTTTATTTTTTAATTACAGATTATTTTACCAGTTTTTCAGCAGGGGATCGTCTGTGCAATCATGAATGTTAACATATTTAACATATCAAACTGTCCCAGGAACAAGTCTTGTGAACAGTATTTAGAGATCAAAGTTTATTAAAGACATCTGGAAATTTGTCATAAAACTAGTATTTGTTTTACATTTAGTATTGTCTGGCATGCACTTTTCTTCAACGTATACATGCATATCAATCATGGCTAAAAAACATGATTTTATATTCCTGTACATATCTACAAGTTTATTCTCTAAAGATAAACAATTTATGTGTATATATTATACAAAATTATGTTTAAATTTAACGTAATGTTAAATGTCAAAACTCAAGGATATACAATGTATATCTTATAATATAGTGTTGACTTTGAAGAGTGCTTCCATATACACTGTCTTTTCATTCACATAACAATCACTATTATAGCAAAATTCATGCCTGTTATGCCTTTTGTTTTTTCTTTTTATTGTTAAATAAAAGATACTGAACACTTCTGTTTTAAATTTTTTTATCTAAATTGAATTGTAAAGAACAATAATAAATCAACGTAAAATGAAATATATGGAGAAAACGAATTGTATTCAAGGTCCAAAGCTCCACAATCAATACAAAATAGGAGCAGAGCAAACCAGTACCTCCAAAACATCAGAGGTGGGAACAGGTGTCATGGAGAACGTGTCATGAATGGGAAACAACGGAAAATCCGCCTCCAGTGTGTAAACAATGGACTTACAATTAGTAATAAAAATGTCAGTCACCATTTGATTCAGTGGTAAACTGCATTTGCTGACAAGGTCATACCTCTAGTAGAACACCTTATTGGAACAGAATTTGTGCACAATATAGTCGCAAATATCTTTCTGGCAGAGTCAAATGATGTTTTATACAGGAAAATAAAATTACCACCTGTAAAACATGGTCTAGAAGAAATTAACACTTTTGACACATCTAAATAGTTAAAGCATTCTTAACATGTTTTCAAATAGAAAAGAGGACTATAGATAAGCCATCAACGAGTGTATCATTAGTTATATGGCTAGGACCAAAAGCACAAACATCAATACACATGACCCTTGTTGAAACAAAGTACCGTGTATATGTTCTAAGCATTGTGGAATGTTCTCCAGAAAATTAATATATTTTGAGACTGTTCAGTGTATTACGGGAAAGTTCTGAAGTCGGTGGTTTTGGCTGTAAGGTTTATTGTTGATTTTGGAGACAGGAACCAGATGACGGACTTGAGGTCTCAATTGAAACTGACCTTTCTGTTGTTTTTCTCTCAGCGTTCGATAATACGACATATCAGACAACTTCCGGTCCAGAACTTTTCCGGATTCTTCCTGACATTGTTCTTTAAGAATTTTCTTCACTACTCTATGAACAACATTTGGATCCGCCTGCCGAATCTTCCTCTGGATCTCATGTTTAAAGTATGCAGGTTGATATCCTCCGTTATATATTTTGGTTTCCAATGAAATATGTCTTGCTGTTCGAGGTGATTGTACCAGCCTCTTTTTGAAGCCATGTTTCATCGTCTGGAAGTTATCGACCCTGTAGTCCGCCCCAATGACTTCCCTATATCCGCGAAGCTGTTCGATATTCCGCTCTGTACGGTCCATAACTCGCTGAAGCAGAAACTCCTGTACCCGTTTGTCACGATTCATTAGTTTTGTAAGTTTATTCAATTTTTCATCTTCCAGTTCGTTTATTCGGTTTACATGCATCCGAATGCGCAAAGACTCTTTTGCGATATCCGCAAACATTGCGCCTTTCCCAACGAAAGATTCGTTAGGATAGCCTATTTTGACTTTTCCCTTTGGCATCCTTAAAATAAGGTTAAAAACGTGAAGTAAAAAGGATAAAAAAGACATTTTTAAAAAAAGATTAAAAAACATAAAATATTTTTGAACATGTAACACAAAATTACTGATAGAATACCGAAAAGAAATTGATACAATAGTTTAAAATTGTTAAATCTTACCTTTACATATAGAATGAACGAAAAACCGCCGCAGTTATCACTAGTGTTACATACTGAATTGACAGTAAAAAAGCTTAGGCAAGAACACAAATTGGTTATAGACAAGTAACAAAAATATGTATTTTCAATAAAGAAAAAAAAGAACTATAACCCACAGATAACGTAGATCTCCGAAAACAATAGAACAGATACAATTTCCAATCAAATCAAATCTGAGATTGCAGCATCGTAATCTGAGTCTTCGCTGTTATTGCTTATATCCAACCCACGGGAAAGAAGGTCAAATATTTGATTTAAAACATCGATATTAAATCAAGTTCTTATGACCAGGAATATAAAAGATTGGATCTATATTCAACGTCTGTCAATAACTTTGTTACAATGCATGAAAGCGACGTAATCTGTTTAGATTTATTGAAAACAAACGAGGCGATCAATATTTTAATATAAGGTTTCAATTATGTGTGTCTTTCATAGTCGATCTTGAATAACTTTATGTATAAGTTTGAAACGAAGAAAGCAATGAATCAAAAATAACATTTACATTTTATTCAGCACTTGATTCTAAAATGAGACTATTTTTTATTCCATGAAAACAATTGCCAAATTTTGTATTTTACAACAAAACAGAAAAAAGCTTCAATGACCTGAATATTTTAGGCTAATGTTTTTCAATCATTTAAAAATCCTTGTTTTAATAATAATAATAAAAAGTGAGGATTAGATCGGACTTCAGACATGAACATGATGAACAATAGGAAATATTTTCTATTGTATAGTTAAATAGCATATTGTCATTGTATGTTATTTATACTTATACATGTATATATGTAAGTAAACTTTGTATATCATTTAATCGATTTCGAAGAAAAATTGAAATAAATGTTGGTTAATGATATTAAGGATTTTTAGAATCCTTGTTACTTGATAAATAGTCAATATTACGGCTTCCATTTTTCCACAGGCACCAAACTGTCTTAAATTGTTGACCCCCTGTGTTTAGTACCTATGTTTTTTATTATAACATTTCTCATGAAAAAGATTAACATATATGCAATAAAACTTTCTTTATATGATATAACGTTAGATTAAGCTAAAAATTCGTTAGAGCCCATGCCTATAGTAATATAGAAAATTTGAGAGGGCTTTTAAAATGTGGAAATCTAGATGTCCACTGAGGCGTCCTTTTAAAAACAAGCTATCGATCAATTCTCGTGTATAGACCTGAAAACTTTAATGGAGACTGTCCACAAAGCATGTTAACAGGTAAATATTTAGTTGTGCAGATTTTGTCTAATGTTTTACAGGTTTCTTATGTTCTTTAAATTATGAATACAGATGTGGTTCATATATGCTTATAATCTTCAAAGCTCAATGTCACGTTTATCAAGATATTTATTACATTGTACGAGCTTATTGGTAAACAGAGATTTCATGAATATTCATAATGAAAAGTTTGTTGTCTGCACGTGACACTCAACAACAAATCCTAGTAGTTGAAACTTGCTGCATAAACAAACTTTAAAACTTGTTTGACACTGTTCGTTGAAATTATGTTATAATTTTATGCTTATGGCATTGAATTGTGATGCTCTTCGCAAATCTATGCACTGTTGCATTCTTTTGAATCTTAACATAGCTGATATCTAAATACGGTCATTTTACCGAAATTGTTTCTCAACTGACTAACTGTGTGAGAGGGCCTCTAGACAAACGCTGATAAAGTCTACCCATATTATCTTAATTTTTAAATAGCTATATATATACATATATGAAAATTAATTATTTTTATCGTGTATTGCAGTTGTAAAATGAGCAGAGAAGAAAGCCTACAGCGATTTTTAAAGAAAATGAAGAAAAGTAGTAAAGCACAGAATGTGTTGATTCTTGGTCAGTATGGTTCGGGGAAGTCCACGTTCATCAACACAGTCTGTGCCAGTTTGTCCGGAGAATGGGAACCGTATGCCTACGCAGGACAATCGGGGGGCGAGGGACGTCAAACGACATTCCACATCAGAATGTAAGTGGGCGGGGTCTATTTTCGCCACTTTTCAAAATTATCTTGAATATAAGAATAAAATTGAACACATTTAGCGGGAATGTTTATTTTTCGAATTCGCGTAATATAATCCCCATTTATATCTTAACGTATTCTGTAAAAGGATCGACACAGAGCGTTGCATGCCGGGATGTTGGCGGAGAAAATTGCCGACTCTTATCGACACCCAAGGCTTTGAGGACAATCCGCAGGAAATTCACAGGACCCTCCTGGAGTGGCTGTTAAATGGTTACTTCTCTGACGGCGAGAGCATCAAAAAGGCTGCTGACGTTTACAAGTAAAGTTTGGTGTATAATGAGAGACAAAATCATGAAAATGAAATATGTTGATTGAAATACTTGGCCTGTTTTAAGCTTTTAGAATTCGAATTGACATTTACGTATGTGTATATGAATTCTAGTTATCAAATTCAACATCTGAGGAGACACACAATGCCATTATTAATGTTATTAGCCTGGACTAATATTTTGCTTTGAGGGTCAGTGTGCGGTTTTTTAGTTAGTCTGTATTAATTTATATTTACACGTCCGTGGACTGTAACAGTTCTTAAGGATTCTTTCACTCAATCTGAGCCCATATTTTTCGTTTCTTTGTAGAGGATTTGAGAAAGCCGGTCTCTCTGGAGAAAAGGGACTGCAAGCAAAATATGGTTTCTTTAAAAGAAGGAAAGTCAGGATAGATAGAGTTGTCTTTGTAGCCTCCGCTGTGTCAGCAATTCCACAAAACCTGATGGAATTGTTACGAAACACAACCAACTCCCCCAACAGAGGTAATATGCAATTCCAACATTTTTATGGAGTTATTGTCCATTATTAGCAAATGATTGATAACGCATTCATACACTTAACATAAGTCCATTATTTTTGAGAGTTCAACCAACTTTATAAGAGTAACAGCTATAATTGATTTGCTCCGAGGGAACGACATCCATCGGACTTTCTAGCCCCTGGATCTATTTACTTAGTCTTAATGTACTCAACTGACATTCAAAACTTCAACTACGCACACATCTCCTGAAGAATTACAAAGATCTCTATATGAGTATTTCTGGTATTCCAAAAATAAACGTTATTTCTTTTAAGAATTTTAAAGAACGACAACGTGGATTTGTAGAAAACTGCACCAAACACAAGACATTTTGCGATCTATAATCATAGAGAACTTAATACTTGTAGAAATCAATCCGCAAATGTAGGGCTGGGTATTGGCCCAAGATTTCGTATTGCGATATATTGCGATATTTCAAACTGTATTGCGATATGTATTGCAATATTTTCAATGTAATTAAAATGGCATTTTCTTACTATATTTACTTAATTTACATACAGAATGTACATAACTGTGAAAAGTAATCAACACGGAAAAAATCTTGCTGATTTTATTTAAGTTATGTTCTGAAATGCACTCACAAAACAACTTCTGTCGTACTGTTTGGCTTAATAACAAATTTTCATAAGTGTATTTTTATATTTAATGACAAAATTCCTTAATCTAAGCATATTGCCAATATATCGATATTACAAAATCGTATTGCGATACGATATTTTTTGTCATTGTATTGCAATATATTGAAATGTCGATATTTTTGCCCAGCCCTACGCAAATGGTTCTATCGTCTTTATAGCAATGTCTCTTTCATTATTAGATCGGTACACCTATAAACCTGCTCTATTGTCTTTGAAGTTGTATTATTCTATGGTTATATTGTCTTTGTAACTTACAATTCCATGGTTATGTTTCTAGCTATACCGCTTTATGGTGTGTTGACACACATGGACAAAGTTAATGAAAGAAGTGAATCATTCCTCAGAATAAGAAAAGAATTTCAGAATAAGCTTGGACTGACCAATGATCGGTATTTACAATGTACTAACTACTGTGATGATTTTTATTCCGATGGACACAGCAGGCATCAGACATGTCCAGATATAGATATCCCCGTCATTGAATTTATGACCCAGGTAACTCTTCCACCACCACAAATATCAATGTTTAAATTAAAATACATCTTCTCAGTCTTATCTCTTGCACAAATAACATTTTATTATGGAAGTTGACAAAAAATATTTTTTAACATTCCATTCATTCTTGTCATTTCTTGCAAATTTAATTTTAATTGTTGATTTGAAACTTAGTATAAAAATGGGTTTCACTTGTATTTTTGTTCATATCAACAAGAGGAATTTTCTTTCTTTCTGTTGAAGGTTTGTAATCCTGCTGCAATTACCATTCATCACAAAATAACTCGGAGATACAACCCTTGCTTCAAAGCTGGATTAGTGATGTTCATAATATCCTCTCTTATAATGATATCCGTTTATTTTTCAAAGCCTGATTATTTTACACACATAGATGTATTTTATTTGTTCTATGACTTTGTAATAAGGCATGTAATAGATTTTAAAGAAGAAACTGACAATAAATAACATTTTACATATGGTTTCCAAAAAATCCCTTCCTCCTTGTGTACAAACCTGAATGAATTTTGAGAAAGGTGAATGTTTAGATTTGCTAAACTGACATATATTTGCTCAGCAGAAGTTAATCAATGTACTTCAACTTCATCATAAGAGAAGGACCCCCTCTACAGGAGATGCTACGTTCCTATTTAAATGGGGAAAAAAATCTGTGAAAGTGTCACTTAATTTCATTCAGCGGTACATTTATGAGGCGTTCCAGATAAGAGATGGGTACCCCAAAGAGTTACAGACAGACGGATTGACTATTAATAGTTAATAAATTAAAGTTTAATTATAGAGTTCATTTTGCAGTGAAAGACATTTTCTTTTTTCATTTGTTAAGCTATGACATGATTTAACGAGGTTGTTCTAGAAATTGAACCATTTTAATGAAGTTTCAACATATAGTGCTCACATTTGCCTAAGAAAACATTTCATCTTTTTTGGTTCATTAGAATATGGAATGTTTTTTTTTATTTTGTGTTATAATCGAGGCAATCAGTTTATGACAGGTGACAGGTAATTGAATGACAAAAGTATATCAAAGTCACTATTCATAAGTTGTATGGTTGATTCAATGACCTTGTGAGCAAATATTGTGTGCCAATATTCCCCAATATAAGTTTAAAACTTTGGAATCATCAAAATTCATAGGAGTCATTTATCGTGGATTGCATAAATTTTACAGGTTCAAGGGAACGTATAACGTAATATCGTTCATTAACTTATAATTGCAAAAGAAAGGTGGCTTAAAACTCCTATTAACGAAATCCAAGAATATTGAGCCACCACGAAATCTAATGATTTCACAGAACTCATTAAATCCCCGCTTGAAAAGTGGGAGGGCATATGGTGATCGGGATGTCTGTACATCCATCCGTCTGTCTGTTACGCTTTAGGGTGCCCATCTCTTATCTGGAACGCCTCATAAATGTACCGCTGCATGAAATTAAGTGATACTTTCACAGATATTTTTTTTTACATAATGCCATTGTGTACCTCATATTTTACTTTTTGATCTGACACTTGCTATGCATAATTGTTATATCTGAAACGTTTTCGCTATGATTTATATTAATTATTTAAATGAAATAACCAAAATTTAGTGAGTTTTTCGATGTCACTATCTAAATCAAAAAATATTCAACATCAGTGTGTGCATTGAAAGTTTTCAATAATAATGAAACATATGGAGTTACCAAACGGTATTCAAGCTCAAAGGTCCATAAAACAATACCAAATAAGAGCAATGCAAACATCGACCTCCACAACATCGTAATAACACCAATGGCCTTTCTATTCTTTAAGATTTCCACTTTTGTTGCTGAGTTTTTTAAATTTTATAAGAAATAATCATTTAATATATAATTTCAATTTTAAAGTAAAAAATAAACACAACCTACCTAGCTGTCACTACCCATCATAAATATTGCTGTTGATCAGATATTTTAATTTATTTTGTTAAGGACGACGTGTTGGAAATTGAAGGATTGCATTTCAGATTTCAGAACATAATTAGTCGTATTCGTATGGCAAAATCAGTTCAAATAAACATTGTTAAACGCCAAGCTATTTCACACTAAAAATCGCTAGACTTGAAGTGTTTTTTTATGCAATGTATAAAAGAGTATTTATTAGGTGTGACATTTTTATTTATCTAAAAATAAATATTGAAAACTATCAACTTTACATCAGGTAGATCACATAATTATATATTCCTTTAGCCTATGATGTCTCCAACCGTCTCGTATGTTGATGAAGTTGTTGTTTTATGGACAGTATCTTACAAAACATAAGTTATAAAATAACTCTTTATAATCACTTCAGTATCAAAAGTCTGTGTTTAACAAGAGTTACTGAACAAATTTCTTACACTTTGTTCATTATCAATTTATATAATTATTAATAAAAATGAATGTTAAGCTCTTTTACCGTATTGACAGATCGAGGAATAATGGTAGAATATACTGCTACAGTCATAATCATGCCATCTAAATCCACTGTCTACTCTCATTAGAGCACAGTCTTCAATAGTTCCACTGGCAAGGAAAAAGCCACTTTGAGATGGCCCCTGTCCAGGTTCCCAATTACTGTAACTCATTCTAGGATCACCTGTCATTTTTTAATATATAAAAATGTATAGCATCAGTGATAACAGTCTTTTTAACATCTTTCATTTCCAACCTTCGTTGGCAAATTATATATTCATGTATATGAAGTTTTAAGTTCCAAAATCTCTCCCTAGCTGAAGTTTTTACATGTACATGATTATGCTTATTACTTTATCGATATGAAAATCGCATGCCTCGCTGAAAGAAAACTGACTATGCATCTAGTAAAACTCAGTCCTTATAATATCATAACTATGTAAATTGTTATTTTGAATAGTTTTATCAATGTTCACAAGAACAAAACGTTTAGCTCACCCGAGACCCATTTCCAATGTGATTCTGACTCGTTGTCGCTCGCCCCAATCCAGAACCCGTCTTCCTCTGACCTTTGACCTGACAGAATTCTTTGGAGAAAATGCTGCATCCCAGAATCCCGGATCTGAACTAAGTCTCCGCCCTCTTGAAGACACTGGTGTCTTGCGTCATCCCAGTCGTAGTTCCCATAATGTACCTTCAGACAAAAATCCCCGTATGTGTACAGGTCGCTTTTATTCAGGTTTGGCGGACAGTTGTCAAGGGCTAAACTATGAACTTCAATGGAGATAACAAACAGATTTCAAGATCAAATGTATATAAAAAAAATACAAAATAGGAGCGGAGGAAACACGGGCGTTCAAAACATCAGAGGTGGGATCAGGTACCATGGAGGAGTGAGCATCCCCTGCTGACGGGTTATAACCTCAGTTCGCTCCTTGTCATGATCGGGAAATAATGAAAAATCCGTCTCAATTCAGTGCATAAATAATGGACTTACGATTAGTATGAAAAACGTCAGTCTGCATTTGATCTAATTTTAAATAGTATTTGCTGACAAGGTCATTGTATCGACCATAGAACTAACAAAATGATGACTTTAAACGAGACTGCTAATATTCTTGTTTCATCAACTTGTTTTTCAATAAATTACCCCGTTTTAGAAATCGTTCATACGTAGAGCATCTCGCGTATCGAATCAATTTAGATATATAAACTTCGTATGCAGGTTATGAAAGTACATGTATATTGCTGCATAAGTAAGGGAAGTTGAAGATTGAAAAGTTCAAGTCATCACGTTTATCATAGAGCTTGGTTTTTAGATTACCATTTACATCTTTTTAAAGTAAAATATCCTAATATGAAAAAGATGTGTCAGACTCTGTGGCCATTGCAAATGTTTTCGTCTTTTCATGCATAAAATTTGCACAAATTCTGCTTTAAATGTATACAAAAAAGGTTTGCTAATTACTGGGCGCTATTGGATCCCATGGGAATTCTAATAGATTGCTGGCAGATATGATCCCCCAAAACAACGAAAATATTCAAGAATTGAATCACTTCATCATTTGAGAATCTTAAGGCGTAAAAATACTATACTGCTGCTCTGACGCAAAGCTCCCCTTAATTTCCACATATAATTAGGAAAAGATCTTTCCCGCTTTATTGATGCGTGTTTTTACTCTTATGGATCCCCCTCCCCCAAAAGTTCACAGCTGAGTAATAGAGAAGTGTGCTTACCAAAGTGACTCAGAATTATAAAGAAACTTGTGAAAAATAGATCCATATCTTGACACAACCCACAGCTGATAATAGGAGATATACTTAATGCACTATTTCATTTTTTGTCAGCTGGAACTATTCACAAAGAAGGAACTCTAGAGTACTTTGTATCTGTACACAGAACAATGACAATTCATATTATAGGGCAAGTAAACAACACAATACATGGCTAATACAAGTTCAAACTTTGTTAACAAATTATAAGGAAAAAAAATGCTTCTATATTTTTAGACTTTTAATTTTTAAAGTATATTTATAAATAAGTTTGGTATTCCAGATAATTTATGCTGTGCAACATAACTATGTGGACATGCCACTTATTTATGTCAACAATAAGTCAACATGCAATAAAGTATGTTGACAAAAAAGTTATATTGGTAAACTTAATTACTAACGCCATTATATATCACCATACATGCAACTTATGTAACATGCAAGATAACTATGTTAAGACGCGAGACTCAGTTAATTAGGTAAGCGTGTTCACAAAGATAAGTTGCACGTTGACAAAATTTAATTGCATGTTAACATACTGTAAATGTATTACGTTTGGCGTAAACGATATTTGGCGGAAATTCAATTTCTAACAAGTTAGAGTAGATTTGATTTAGCGCTGCCTGAATGTGCTAGTTATAAATATTAATATACAAGACATTCAGCTATGTACTTGAATTAAGGGACTCTGCTTTCCGCCAAAATCGCTAAGTAGAAATACACCGCTAAATGTAATACGTTTACAGTAATAATCTTGCATGTTGACATAAATAGGTTGCATGTCTTAATATTGATATTGCATGTTAACATCAATAAGTCGCATGTTGACATATATCTTGCTTGTTAACATTATGTTCAAGAATCTACCTTTAACGCATAGATAAACTATTAAACGAAATATATGCAGATACGAAACAGTAGTCAAGCTCAAAAGTCCATTTAAACAATACAATTCAAGAGCAGAGCAAATACGGACTTCTTAAACATCAAAGATGGGATCAGGTACAATCACATTGTTTGTCAATAGCTTACATCGCCTTTGATATTGTTCATAAGTAGATCATTAACATGTGTATCGAATCAGCTGAGAGATAAAAACCCCGTATGCAGGTGATGAAGGTATATTGCCGCAAAATTAAAGGAAGTTGATTAAAAAGTTGAAGTCATCAAGATTATCATAAAGTTTGGTTGTAACATGAAGATTACCAATATGGCCTTTTTCTAGTAAATTCTCAGATATGAAACAGATATGTCAGACACTGTGGTATCTTTTATTTCTAGCTAATTGGGATTTATCTTGTTTGACCTATGAATGGGAATAACTATTGCTAATTGATAATACGTCGTCAATTTATCTAAATGTCAAGTTGAAGGTCTCAGAAAGTTTTTCTTATTGTACAAATTTTTGAATAAATTCTACTTCATATGAATTCTGCTTATTACATGTACATTGGTCCATTCATTTGGTATCTATAGAGATTCCAGTCGATTGTTAGAATACCTGGTCTCCAAAAACCACATCGGTATTGATGTAGATACTGTCAATCAGAAACTCAACAATCTTTTAAATTTCAACTTTAGAGTTCTTGTGTGCACAATCAGAAGGTTTTTAACAAAATAATTCTGCAAATAGATATTACATTATGAATTAAGTAAATTTACGAGATTATTGAATTAGCAGCTGTCTATGGTGCCAAAAAGCCTTAGATTTAATTTATCATGAGGTTTCGTTGCATGATGTGTTGAAAAGTCGTATATACTAAGTATTTTAGTGAGGAGTAAAGAAAGGTGCTAAGTAGCGTGTTTACTGGAATTTATGACATTTGTGCCCTAAACATTTAATGTTCTTTAACATTTGGAATGACGCAAAACACACGTGAGACTATGATGAATAATTAAAGTATATGTCATGATGGAGGGCCATTCTGGAAATATGGCGTAATTAATTTGGCACATTTCTAAGTGTTTTTTTGCAGAAAAGCCTTAAGGGACTCCGACCCTCAGCCAGGAAGGACAACTCTTTGATTTATAATTTAATTCAAAAAGTCTTTTAATGAAGCTTGAAAATTAAATCTTTCCATGCAACAATTTTCATTATATGCCTCTCAATGAGCTTCAAGGTTATATGAACTTCTCAGAAAGGTCTAATTAAAAGTAGAAATTTTTACCTCGAAAAAGCATTTTTAGATACCAATGTTTATTAACATGATATGAAATTAGAAGTGATTTATGGAGCTTTGCAAAGAACCTTGAAACACATTGAGAGGCACATACTGAAAATTGTTGCATGAAAAGCTTCATTTTGAGACTTTTTGAATTAAATTATAAATTAAAGAGTTGTCCTTCCTGAGGGTCGGAGTCCCTTAACATTTTTCATTTCTTTGACTTTTTTTCTTAAGAAAATAGTGTCTGCTGTCGTCGCCCGCTTTAATTGTTTTGTATATATTGTGTATGATAATCTGAAAATTCGCATATCTCAAAATCATTGTGGGCGATCCAATTATCACCGGGGAAAATAAGTGTCAAACTTTCCGGCAACAATAAAACATAAAAATGCTAACGATGGAATAGCACTTTATTATAAAATAGGTCGGTAGGGTGAATTCTGGAAATCCAAAAATTGCACCCGAACAACCCGAAGCCTAGGAGTTAATTGATTAACAGTGATTCATGTAACATATAAATAAAAAAATATAACAATGGCAATTAGCACAATTTTGAGCATGAGTGACAGATGGCCTAGATGGAATAACTCATGACATGTTGAGTAAATAGATTAAATAATTAATTTTCAGATTCGGAGTTACATAGTAATTAGCATAATTACAGTTTCTCACGTTGTTTAAAATAATTACAGTAAATTAAGAGTATATTTTAAAGTCAGCTAAAACATATGTCACTAAAATTGTTTTTATAAAAATTCACACCGTGATACATTCATAATCGGATCTAGTTACGACTTTCCCCCTTCCCACGAAATAGGTTTTTCACGTTTAGAATATGAATTAACATTTTTTTTTTGCTTGCCAAAAGTTTTTTGGATTGGAAATTCTTTTTTAACTGGGTGGAGCCACCTTGATCCGCGCCTGCCACTGAAAATTGATATTATCGACAACCTTAAAAGAATATACGGAAAAGTTAATGACGTCACAATTATCATTTAGGAGGCCATATTGCGATGGACTTCCGGTCAGCCATTAGTATAAGATGTAGGCCGTTAAAGCTCTGAGAGAATTAGTGGGTGCATTGAAGATACATGTGTGTGTATTGTCTCCTGGCAAGTATATCATCGTATAATATGCCATAGTTTCCTATAATAGTGATTTTGAAGCTGTTCATCAAATATAGACAAAATTTTAATTAATTGTGTCGTTTGGTCCAATGAACTCTACTCACGATACCAACCAATGTCGGACTCTAGATTTGCCAAGGACACCAAACGTAAAAGGTCTTCTGAATTAAGTTTCACTGAACACTTATCATCTCGTAGACGTATCACGTCTTCCTCATCCTTGCCAGATATTTCTAATCTGTCAGCCGAGATGGCCACTAACTTTGAGCCCAGTCAATCAAAAATCCCATCATCCTCTCCTTTGACCCCAACATCTACAGTCTTAAGTTCATCACCTGACCCAAACGAAAGTACTGGCTCTTCAACAGCTATAGTTGACTCCGACGGGGAGATACAAACATCCGCCATAAATGAACTAATTGTTAAGGCCGTTCATAGTCAGGCTTTCATGGGGGCATTTGCTCCACTTATTGCATCTGCTATCACTCCCCACATCCAACTTATCGTTCAAAGTTGTCTCCAGCCCATTCTAAGTTCAATTAAGGAGGCAGCCCATTCTAAGTTCAATTAAGGAACAACAAAAAGATATAGAAGAGCAAAATGAGGAAATAAAAACCTTAAAAGAGAGTAATGATGAATTAAAACGTAGAGTAGATGATTTAGAATATGGGCTAGACAACCTAGAGCAGTATGGTCGCAGACCTTCTCTACGCTTCCATAATGTCCCGTTACCTGAGCCAGGCGAGGATGGGACAAGGGAGCCACTCGACACTGAATCCGCAGTTATCCAGATCTGTGCAGGAATGGGTGTTACTATCACTCCTGATGATATAGATAGATCTCATCCTATTGGTAGTCCAAAACAAAATAAAATTCAAATCATTTGCAGATTTAGAAATTGGAAGGTCAAAAACAGAGTTTACAGCGCAAAAAAAGAATTGAAAAACAATGTCAATAAAATTTTTGTGACGGAAGACTTGACCAAGTATAGACAAGCCTTAGTTTCTAAAATCATACAAGCAAAAAAATCAGAAATCGTCCATAGTTTCTGGACCTACGACGGGAGAATTTTCATTAATTTTGAAAAGAAGGGACACCGTTACGAAGTACGTTCATTCGAGGATCTTGAAAATCTCCTTAACGGGTAAATGAATTATATATAACCAAAACATGTGAGACATTCATCAAGACTGCCACTTACAATCCCAAGGACTCAAAATATCAATTTACGTATCATATTATATTATATGTAGCTATTAAGCACTACATTTACGTAAATATATATAGCACTATTCACCCACCTGCTCTCCTTTGATAATGTCATTTGGTTTCTTTTTGTTCATGGTGATCGGTCGTTCTTTTGTACAAATGTCATTTATGACTGAATCACATAGATTTCCATTTTTGTTTTGTACTTTATTTTTTTGTCTTTTTACCCCCATTTTCTTTTGTTTTTGTTTGTTTTTCTCCATTTTCATGTGTTCACAGTCTTGTATGTATGCTCCGCCCAATTTGCGATATTGCTCTCACAAATTATACCTTGCGGCTCTACAATCTATTTTTAAAGAAAAATGTATCAATATTTTAATCAAAGATAGGTAATTCTATCGAGCAATATCGAGCCGCCATTGGTAACTATTACTGCAATAGCAGATGTACGATCCAAAAAGTGTTCTTTCCTTTTTTAGATGTCAAAAATCTACATTTATATTTGATAAACTCTAGCAAGAAATGGTTTAAACTACAAAAAATGTGTGGTATTTTTCAAAACTTTTTGCATCTGCAATTTTGGTTTCAAATTATTTTTTTCTTGCATCTTTTGTCAGGGGACATTGAAATAAATCCGGGACCTACAAATGATCAAATACACACATTGGACATCTTTCATTTAAACATCAGGGGGTCGTAACATAAAGGCTACTTAAGTCTAAGACCGTGCTTAAGTAGGACTTAAGTATGGTCTAAAACTTAAGACCGTAACTAGAAGCGTGCTAAGATTTGACAATCTTAGCAAAACTTAGGCGGTCGGAAGAGGTGACTTAAGTATATCTTAACTTTCTTATACATCTATTCAAAACTATTTTATGCTGACTTTCGGTGTTAAAGCATTCCTCTATTCATATTATGCATAGAAGAAATTAATAATTCCTATTAAATACTATTATGAGATTTTTTGCGTCGGGGGGGGGGGGGGGGTTACTGATCAATGATTCCGCTATTACTCTCAAGACATCGTACATGAAAATGCAAAATTTAATTTGGGGGATTCCTCTGAAATTAGTGGGACCTACGTAGATCGGTATAAACACTAATCCACTAATCATTATAAGTAAATTGAACACGTACAGTAATAGTCTATAGTATTCATGGATCTGTATGTTGACTTTGAAAATATGAGATGAAATAGATTTTTAAACATAGAAAAATGTTGTGGAGTAAGTGGATGATGACCAAAAAACTAATAAAGAGTGTCTGTAAATTAAAATAAATGTAGAATGACAAGCGCGTATTTAGACAGGGTTTCCTAGAGTTCGATTGATTGATCAGGAGACAGAGCTAGGTGGGTGAGAGAGAGAAAGAGAGAGAGAGAAAGAGAGAGAGGGTAAATGGGAAAAAAAGATGTCCTGAAAGAATTTCCACTCTTGATGTAATTGTAAATAATTATAACTACTCCAATCTTTGCTTGCTGACATGGACTGAGACATCGTGGGGGGGGGGGGGATTCAAAATGTTTTGCACTTTTTTAGAGTTTTAATTTCAAGTAGACAGACGTTCGGTTATTTTGTCATGTCTACGAGAATAACAAAGCAAGTGAACATTTGTCAAAACAAAAGAACAATAAACTGTAACTGAAAACATCGCAGCTTCGGGGGATAAACAATAGTCATACATTTACAATGAACCACAGATCACCGTTATGTGACCGCTCAGTATTTTTTCTTAATCAAATATGCAGTGTATTTTACAGCAAATTAAATTATATCTTTAATACAAAATCTGATCTTACATAACTAAAACGATAGGTAAGGACGTTAACCTTTATAAATATTTAATTAAAACTTAACCAAATCATTGTGTAGCAATATATCTGAATAAAATGAAAAAATATAGGGTGATTCATAAGAAGTATTTTGAACATAAGTTTGATTTAGCTAAGACCTTCCTAAGTTCGCTTTATGTTACGGTTTAAGACATACTTAAGTAGTACTTAGGCAGGTCCTAAGATTGTGCCTAAAACGTACTTATGACCCTACTTAAGTCAAAAACTTAGCAAGCTTTATGTTACGACCCCCTGAAGTTTACGACATAAGATTGAAAATGTAACAGCATTAATCACGGATTTTGATATTTTATGTTTCACGGAAACACACTTGGACTCAAGTATTTGTAATAGTGACATTATGATTGAAGGTTATGATACAATTTTTCGCAAAGATAGAAATTCTAATGGTGGAGGTATCATTATCTATGTTTCTTCATGTTTTCGTGCTATTCGTCGCATTGACCTTGAACCCATGTCAATCGAATGCGTCTGGATAGAAATAAGTGAACCTACCTGTAATCTTTTCCTTTGTTGTTTATATCGTCCACCCAATAGCGAAAAATCCTTTTGGGACAAATTTTTATGGTCAGTTGAAAAAGTATCAGATATATCCAACAAATTTATAATTGTAGGTGACTTGAACGTTGATTTCCTTGACAATACTCGCACACTTCCTATTAAAGACATCATGCTGAATTATCACTTGACAAACACAATCAGCGAACCGACACGAACTACATACACTTCGAATACTCTTATTGACCCAGTTTTGATCAGCTCAGACCTTGTAGCACTCCACTCAGGCGTGATAAACACAGAGAGTACACTAACTGATCATAAAGCAACTTATGTTTTTTTAAAATCTAGTATCATCAAAAGTCAACCTAATGTTAGGAAAATATGGGATTACAAAAATGCTAATATAGAAAAACTTAATAACCTTATAGAAAATGCTGACTGGGAAAATCTTATTTGTAATGCAGAATCAACTGACGAAGCTACCGAAAATTTTTCAACCAAATATTTAGATCTCGTTAGGGAATGTGTACCGGAAAAATCAGTATTAATAAGACCTAAAGACAAACCTTGGTTTGATTCACTATTAAGGAAAACCCATCGGGAAAAAAATAGATTGAGACGAAAAGCACAAAAAAGTGATAAACAGAGTGACTGGGATAATTTTAAGCATATAAGAAATAAATTTAATAACATGAAAAAACATGCTATTGAAAATTATCAAAATACCCTTGAATTACAACTAATTGATTCAAGTAAAAACAACTCTAAGCTTTACTGGAAACTTCTAAGAGAAACTTTTAAAAGTAAATCAACCACAGACATCCCCCCTTTACAGTACACATCTGCATCAGGTGATGTTAATTTTGCTTTTTCTGATGAAAGTAAGATACAGGTACTCAACACTTACTTTGCTTCAATTACATGTGTTGGTGATGAAACGACTGAATTACCTAAAGAAAACATTGAGTGTAATAGTGCTTTTGACAATATCTTTATTTGTGAACAAGAAATTATTGATATTTTATCTATATTACCTGTCAATAAAGCCATTGGAGAAGACTGTATTAGCCATAAAATGTTAAAATCAACAAAATTATCTGTTGTTAAACCTCTGTGCTTATTGTTTAACCGTTCATTGAAAGACTGTGTTTTTCCAAAAAAATGGAAATTAGCTAATGTAATCCCTTTGTTTAAAAAAGATGATCCTGCAGTTTTATCTAACTATAGACCTGTTTCATTGTTAAGCTGTGTCAGTAAAGTGATGGAACGTATTGTATTTAAACACTTGTACAACTATTTTCACTCTAACAATATTTTTTATAAATACCAGGCTGGTTTCTTACCTGGTCACTCTACTGTGTATCAGTTGTTAGAAACATATGATAACATTGTTAGAAATATTGATGAAGGCAAATCCTGCTGTATGATTTTTTGTGACTTATCTAAGGCCTTTGACCGTGTTTGGCACAAAGGACTCTTATTTAAATTAAAAATGTATGGTGTAAAGAAAGATATGTATAGTTGGTTAAAAAGCTATTTAGAGAACAGAACGCAAAGAGTGATATACAAAAACCTGGTATCCCCTACTGAATCCCTTTATGCAGGTGTTCCACAAGGCTCTGTATTAGGTCCATTGTTATTTTTAATTTATGTGAACGATGTAGCTGACAAGATGTCAAGCTTTTGTAGACTTTTTGCTGATGATAACAGTTTGCAGTATGCATCTAAATGTGTTAAATCTATAGAAGGTCATCTGAATAATGATCTTTTATCTCTTGAAGAGTGGTCTAAAAAATGTTTGCTAAAATTTAATCCCTCTAAAACTAAGGTTGTATTTTTTAACACAAGAAAAAACAAAGAATTTCCAAAACTCCTTTTCCAGGATAGCCAATTAGAATATGTTCAAACTCATAAGCATCTAGGGGTAACGTTTTCATACAACTTAAGTTGGTCATCTCACATTGAAATCTTGCTGTCTAATGCATATAAAAAATTAGGTCTTTTGAAAAAACTTAAGTTTAAAATAAATCGAAAAAGCCTTTCACTTATGTATACTTCATTTATCCGTCCCCAACTTGAGTACGCTGTTGTATGGGGTGGTTGTCTATCCATCGATTCTGAAAAATTAGAGAAATTGCAACTACACGCAGCTCGGATTGTTACTGGACTAACTATGATTGCCTCTAGAGACTCTTTGTATTTTGAAACACGCTGGGAACCACTCAGCGACAGACGCAAGATCCAAAGATTAAATACCATGTACAAAATTCACAATGATTTAATACCAGATTACCTATCTGAGATTATACCTGATATGCGATGTAATGCTTCTGCATATACAACAAGAAACTCACAGAATTATAGTATACCTGTATGTAAATTGCAAACCTACAAATCATCATTTGTACCAACTGTAATAAATGAGTGGAATTCCTTACCGCTAAATACCAGACTTTCGAGCTCTTTGTCTGTTTTCAAAAGTAAAATTAAACAAAAAATAACAGAAGCTCCGCCATATTTTAATTTTGGTAAAAGACGCAACAATATACTGCATACACGGCTTCGGCACAATTGCGTGCTAAACGCTGATCTTTATAGATGTAATATAATATCTAGTCCATTATGTTCCTGCGGTAAGGTAGAAAATACACATCATTATTTTTTCTCGTGCCCTAACTACAACGAGGCCAGGAAAGAGTTTTTCGATAAGTTCTTGAGATTTAATAAAGTCCATATTGTTGACATTCAGACTTTACTCTGGGGGGATACATCACTCAGTATTGCTGAAAATGAATATCTATTTTCTATTGTACATTCTTATATTCAGCATTCTGGTAGATTTAACTGATTGTACACATTTTTTTTTTTTTTTTTTTTTTTTTTTTAAAACTATTTGTATAAACAATAATGTAGCAGTCTATATATGTCCACAATGAGAGTTTATTTAATTTACTTATTATTTATTTTGTACAAACTTTTGAACACTTCTAATTCATCCTGTTATAATATCTCATGTAGGGAGAGGGCGATTTAAGTTTTTAGAACTTGTGCCCAATCCCATTGTATATATTTTGTGCAATAAAATATGTTCAAATCAAATCATTGCGAAAAAAAATTGTCCGTTTTCACTATATGGAATTTCAATAATTTAGAAACCGTACCTTCCTCTCTATAATTTGGTTTTGGTCTTGGCAACAGTTTCCCCATTCTACCCCACTACCTCTATAGAGTATGAAGTGATGAAATAAATGTATACTGTGTATGCTATAAATTTTCAATGACCTTATTTAATAGAACTCTGAGTCAAAAAGATATATGTAAATGTATATTCAGATTTTTTTATTCATCGTCAATTTGCGTTCCTTTTTAGATATTAACCAGTCAGAAGCGAGAATACAAACAAAATTTAATTATCATACTATATCTGTTGTTATTGCCATGCGTGGTAATAGGCAAATAAACACTTTATTCACAACTTGAAACATAATCATGTTTTTGCCAGGGATGGGGTAATAGTAATGTGTAATGGTAATTGACTGTAATTAATTACAAATTTCAATGTAATTGGAATTAATGTGTAATTGACCAAATTTTCAATTACAAGTAATGGTAATTTGATTAATTACTTTCCCAAAAGGCATGTAATTCACAATTACTTTTCAATTACATTACATTACACTGATTTTAAATAAATAAAATCTTCCACTCCCCCACCATCTCATAAACATTATTTAAGAAAGGTTAATTGATTTTTTGAGCAAATATTTTGATAGTAGAATTTCTTAAAAAGAATTTTAACATAGTCATATTTCCCTTTTAACATAATTTTAAAAGTATATTGCTTATAAATATTGTCCTATTTTATTTTCTTAAAAACTTTTAAATCAAAATCTTTGTAAAGTGAAGAAATAAAATTTATATTTTGATTTTTTAATTAATTTATCCATATCAAAATAGCTAGTCCAATGGCTTCTAATCCTCTTGTTTGCAATATCTTCAACCTGTGTTAGCAGTTATTATCAGGTGCTAATTAGTGCCCTGGTGTCATGTACATATTCCTTAATTATAGATATTTTTCACACATTTTGACCTTGTCTCTTGGTATTTTTATACACACACACCTTAATTGACTTTTAATTGTAGTTTGGCACAGAATAAGTCAAATACAACATTTTGAGAATATCTTAATATGTTGTTGAAATAAAGAAGTATTAATGCAAAAGGCATCAATTGTACTTTCAACATAAATTTAATCGAATGTTTCATGATTCCAAATTTTTCACATATGATATAAATTAAGGTAAAACCATGAGTAAACTTTCTACTAGTCAGTATCTATGTATTCCTGTCGATCACAAATACCCCAGTGAACAGAATCTTCAGTGTGGCAGGAAAATCTTCAAATCTAATAGATGTAGGTTAGGAGACACAGTAATTGAAAACTGTATGAACATCTTAAAGAATATTATTGTAAAAATATGTTGTAAAATGATCTGATATAAATATAAGGGATTAGGAATGTATATGACTATTTCCGTTATAATTTATACATGTTTTCTTGAATGTAATGTGTAATTTAACTAATTACAATTGCAAAGTAATTGTAATTTAATTAATTAGATTTCAAAATTCATGTAATGGTAATGGTAATTTAATGAAAGGTTTTGGAAAGTAATTGTAATTTAATTAATTACATTCCTATGTAATTGACCCCATCCCTGGTTTTTGCATCTTACAGTAACATATGACTTCTAAGAATAAAACATGTTTATTTTCAATTTTTACACCTATCAACAAAATACATACATATTGACTGTGACATACAGGTGGATTGTACACAATTTCTATACATTCACTAATTTTTGTAACAGATTTTAAAAATTTGCCTTTACGCAACCATGCATTATTTAAATTTAATGCTGGATTATACGTATTAAAGGGAAAAAACCTTTGCTTCCTGTCAGTTAATATGGATATTTTTTTTTAAACAAACGAAAACCCTACCAAAACCTGAAATCACTAGCCAGGATATTATTCCAAATGCCCCTGATCAGAAGTCTACTTATAAGTTACAAGTGAAAAGAAGAAATCACTTGTTGTGGCTAGATTTATCGACGACGTATGTATTGTTAATTAACAAAAGCTTTTTCTATTTCATGTAGACAAGATATATCCCAGTGCACTTTAAATAAAAGTGTCACAATCAATATTTAATTATAATTGTTTTTACATTATGTTTATGGTTTTTATTTTATTTACCCTTTACTGGACCTCTTCTTATTGTTACCTTTATTGAACCTCAAGTTAAGTTTTGCAGGCATTGGTCACTTACGACCTATTGTATAGAGGGTATTTAAATCGCTGCATAGCTGACCAAGTAGCCGGGGTCCACGTTTTCATAGCTTTTACATGGTTGACGTACAATCCAAGATGTGTAGCTAAGTAAGTTATCAACGGTAACCATTTCTCCATAAGGGGTAAGTTTGTTTTTTATTCTATATATAAGTTTTGAGTACTACATTTAAGACGTAAAGTTATGTACGAATTTGAGTTAGGTAATGTTTTTGTCACTGTTTACGTGTACAGGTTTTGCTGGGTAGAGTTACTCATGCGTGTATAGTTCTATTTTTGTGCAATGTACTAAGTTATCTGTTATGTACGCGCGTAAGCTATTTTGTTTTGCCGCTTATAAGTCGGTGTTGTGGGTTTAATAGTTAAAACCACTTTTGTTAAGATGTTGTGTATTCTTAACGTTTTTCTTATTATAATAGTGTTCGGTTAGAATTTCCGCTACTGTTTTGTATGGTGTGCCATAAGTGCAACTGTAGTCAATGTTGACGTGTTATTATACCCCCCGCTTGAAAAGTGGGAGGGTATATAGCAATCGGGATTTCCGTCTGTCCGTCCGTCCGTACGTCTGTCCGTCCGTACGTCCGTCTGTTACGCTTTTTCTCTTATCCTCAACTCCTCTTATATTACTGAGTGAATTTTAATGAAACTTTCACAGAATCTTTATTACATATTGCCATTGTGCACCTCCTATTTTACCTTTTTATTCGACACGTATTTTAGGTTTTCCATAGCAAAACATGGACATTGCCATTATATGTTTACCTATGAATTTACATATAGAAGCTTCCATTTGATAGGACGAGTTATTCCTCTTTACACATTACCGTAAAAAAAATATCTAGCAACACATGGACATTATGGGAGGCGGGGGGTATAATTTAGTGAGTTCATTGCTCACAGTACCTCTAGTTTTTAGTATACGTAACTTGCGACTTAAAATATTATCTAATTTAAAGGTTCCAGAGATATTCCAGAGATATTCCAGACATATGCCAGTCCTATTACAGCTATGTTCCAGCCATTTTGTGCGGACACGTGTTACCAGCGTCACCTGGACCGGAAAACCACTGGGAGCCAGTTGACAGGAGTCTGTCGTGAAACGGGGAGAGTCAGGACGCGGTATACTGGGATGGATATAGACAATCTATAGTGTTAAAGTGATATTTATTGTAGATAATTTGTGTATAAATATGTTGTAAATATTGTTTTTTTTATTGATTTTATATATAGATAAAAAATTGTAAATAGAAAAAAAAATCTTGTTGTGTCTGACTGAACAGAGCACGACGGCTGTCGTGACAAATTCGTGTCAGAAGTGGGATTAGTCTGTTCAGTCAGCAGTATATTTGTACATTACAATTATGCTATTTTTGTTTAATCATTTTTCTGTTGTATTTTGCAGTAAAAGAGTTTTTAGATTTTTGACAGTCTCAGGATGTCAGTACTTGGTTTATGGATGGAGCCCCAAATGGAGAAAGCTAGGTTATCGTTGAGTTCGTTGAGTTCGTTGAGTTCTGTTGAGTTGCGTTGCATTGTATGAATTGAGTTTGTATGCTTAATTTATCTGTTGAGATATTAGTATACAATTTTTGAGAAAGATTTTTCACATTTCATTTTTGTTTTGAAAATCAATGTTGTTTTACTGGGTTGTAGTAATATTTTTCATATTTAGTCATTTAGTGTTTAGTTCTATTACAATGTAAACATTGAAAGAACTTGCAGAATATGGTCAGAGTCTAAACTTGACTGGTGCGGACTTGCAGCAGTTTATACAGCAACAACAGGCACATCAGCGTGAGCTACGAGCAGCTGAACGAGAGAAAGAGAAGCAGGATAGGGAGTATCATCTCAGTAAAGAAGCACTTGAAATTGAGAAACTCAAACTACAGGAAAAGAAAGGTATGGAAGAGATTGAGAGTAAATTCATGCAAACTATTCAAACTTTAGAGCAAAAGTTAGCTGTAAAGTAGTCAGAAACGAAATTAGAAAATTCTAGCAATGCAAAGTTTCCAAAAATGCCTGTATTCGATGAAGTTATGTATGATATTGATTCTTATTTGAGACGTTTTGAAAGGTACGCTGCAGCACAGAAATGGAAGTTTGACAGTTGGGCTGTTAACTTGAGCGCGCTACTCAGAGGTCGTGCACTGGATGTGTATGCACTGTTGCCGCAGGAGAAAGCGTTACACTATGATGCTTTGAAGACGGCGTTACTAAAAAAAGGTTTGAAATGACGGAGGATGGATTTCGTCAAAAGTTCCGTAAGAGCAGACCTGAGGTAGGGGAAACTTTTTCACAGTTTGTTGTTCGTCTCGATAGTTATCTCGATAGGTGGATCAAACTTGGTCGAGTTAACAAGACTTTTGATGGCCTCTACGATATGATACTCAGAGATCAGTTTCTGTTTATGTGTAACAAAGAATTGACATTGTTTTTGAAAGAACGCATACCGAAAAACATCAGAGAAATGTGTGATTTAGCAGATCAGTTTAGAGAGGCAAGGCATGTTAACGTTCAGGCATTAGTTCATTTTAGCAAGAAAGAGAACTCTCCAGGAAAAAGTCAGGCATCGAGAGAACAGGAACAGCGAGATCAGAAGCCAGGATTGAAGTTTCAACCCATGAAAACTCCAATGAAGAAAGAAGTTCGTTGCTTCAAGTGTGACAGACTGGGCCACATAGCGTCTCAGTGCCACCAGACTCCGAAGAATCGGAACTCAGTGAATGTTGTCGTCGATCGTACAGAAAAGGAATCTACGGCAAAGAACTCAGAATTACAAGGCAAGTGTGGAACTTTTACTTCCTTTACAAATACATCTACATTTTCGATGGCGTCAAATTCGATGGACCTTGTAAACACTTCATCGTGTAATGTTAGTGCATCTCTTGAAGATATGCCTACCTGTAAGGGCAAGTTAAATGGACACTTTGTGACAGTGCTTAGAGACACTGGTTGTAACGGTGTTGTAGTTCGTAGGGATTTGATAGATGATGTTCAGCTTACAGGAAATCATCGAATTTGTGTTCTGGGGGATGGATCAAGAATTCAAGCACCTGTTGCGCGAGTGAAAATAGACACTCCATACTTTGTGGGTGAAATAGACACTTGGTGTTTAGAAAATCCATTGTATTCCTTGATCATCGGGAACATCCCCAACGCAAGAGATCCAAAGGATTCGGATAGAAACTGGACACGTTATCAAGCGCACGCAGTAGTGACAAGGCAACAAGCTCAAAAGAAAGGTAAGAAGACTAAATCTCTTCATGTTCCAGATATTATCGACGCTGAGATATGTCCTGACGACATTAAGGCAGCACAGGAGAAAGACGAGACTTTAGCCAAGATACGCTCTTTGGTAGGACAAGACGACGACTCCAAGGTATCATTCGTTAGTAAGAAAGGTATCATTTATCGTGTCTTCCAGTCAGATAAATGTCAGAATGGTAAACGTTTTACACAGCTAGTTGTACCAAAGAAATATAGAACTAAGGTTCTTTCGCTTGCTCATGAGTCTATTATGACAGGTCACCTAGGTACTTCCAGGACAGCCAGCAAAGTCCGTGCAGAATTTTATTGGCCGGGAGTTCAAGCGGACGTACGCCGATTCTGCAGATCATGCGACATCTGTCAACGTACCACTCCGAAAGGCAGGACTACAAAGGTACCACTAGGAGATATGCCTATCATTGAGGTACCGTTCAGACGTGTAGCTGTCGACTTGGTAGGACCTATCCAGCCAGCAACCAGTAAGGGTAATCGTTACATTTTGACCATTGTTGACTTTGCTACTCGTTACCCAGAGGCAATTGCTTTAAAAGGAATTCACACTGAACGAGTCGCTGAGGCTCTGGTAGATGTATTTTGTAGAGTAGGAGTACCGAAGGAAATGCTCACGGATATGGGGTCACAATTTACATCTGAGCTGATGACAGATGTTAGTCGTTTACTTTCTATACGACAGTTAACAACGACACCGTACCACCCCATGTGCAATGGACTGGTCGAGCGGTTCAACGATACATTGAAGCAGATACTCAGACGGTTATGTGCGGAACGTCCTACTGATTGGGATAAGTATCTATCAGCCTCATTGTTTGCTTACCGTGATGCACCACAGGAGAGTCTAGGATTCTCTCCGTTTGAGCTGGTTTACGGACACGAAGTTAGAGGACCTATGAAGATTTTGAGAGAGTTATGGACTAAAGAAGTGGTGGATTCAGAGGTTAGAACTACGTACCAATATGTGGTTGATTTGAAGGAACGATTAGAAGCTACGTGCAGAATGGCGAGAGAGAATCTACAGAAGTCGTCAGAAAAATACCGGAAGTATTACAACAAGGGAGCAAAAAACCGACAAATGTCAAAAGGTGAGAAAGTTCTTATTCTTTTACCAACTGCAAGTAACAAATTACTAATGCAATGGAAAGGTCCATACGGAATTATAGAGAGACTTGGAAAAGTTGATTACAGAATTAAGGTGAATGGAAAAATCAAAACATTTCATGCAAATATGTTGAAGTTGTACATTGACAGAGAAAACGAGAGTAATGATGAGACAGGTGTTCTAGGTGTTGTAGGCGCCGCAGTACTCGATCTAGATGATGATGGAGAGAGCGATGATGAGCTGTTGTGTGATTCTCAAGGAGAAACGAAGAAGGAGGGATCGGCAGATGTGAAAGTAAGTGATGAACTATCTGAGAATGAAAAAGCAGAAGTCAAGACATTACTAGAGGATTTTTCAGATGTTTTATCAGATGTACCTGGTTTGACGAATCTCGGAGTTCATCATATCAAGTTGACTAGTGACCAGCCTATTCGCATCAAGCCTTATCCTCTGCCGTTTACTTCAAAAGACGTTGTTTGTGACGAGGTAAGGAAGATGGTGGAAGCCGATGTGATCGAGCCTTCGACGAGTCCATACAGTTCCCCGATAGTCATCGTGAAAAAGAAGGACGGTTCGAACAGGTTTTGTATCGATTTTCGTGCAATTAATAAAGTAACTGTTTTCCATGCAGAAACCGTTCCAAATGCTGATGATATTTATGTGCAATTATCTGGCTGTAAATATGTGTCCAAATTTGATCTATCTAAGGGATACTGACAGTTACCATTGGATGATGCAGCGAAGGAGATCACCGCTTTCCAAACGCCACTTGGTTTGTTTCAATTCAGGGTGATGCCCTTTGGCTTGATAAACGCTTCCGCAAGTTTCAGTCGCCTGATGCGTAAGCTCTTAGACGGAATGCAGTGTGTGGATAACTTTATAGACGATGTGATTGTGTACACTCGAACATTTCAGGAACATATCAATGTGATTCGGGAACTTCTGAAAAGACTTCGTGCGGCGAATTTGACTGTGAAACCAAGTAAGTGCTTTATTGGTTACCGGAGTCTTGAGTGTCTCGGACATATTGCAGGAGATGAAGAACTTAGACCTCTTCCTGACAAAGTTTCCGCCATTCACAACTTTACCCAACCTTCAACGGAGAAGCAAGTGCGATCATTTTTAGGTCTGGTAGGATTCTATCGTAAATTCATTCCGAATTTTTCAGCTATTGCTTCGCCTTTAACAGATCTTACCAAGAAAGGCCAGCCGAACAAAGTGATTTGGAAAGAACCGCAGGAAAATGCATTCATCACTCTCAAGACAGCTTTAACGGTAACACCAGTTCTCAAATTACCTAATTTGAATGAAAGCTTTGTTTTACAGACTGATGCGTCAGATCGTGGTGTTGGGGCAGTTTTGGTGCAGTACGAAGATGGTGTGAAGAAACCTGTCGCATACGCTAGCAAGAAACTTTCCAAATGTCAGGTAAATTACTCTACAATCGAGAAAGAGTGCTATGCGATAATCTGGGCAGTTCAAAAGTTCTGCAGGTATTTGTATGGTAAGGAATTCCTACTAGAAACAGATCATCAACCACTAGTATATCTTACCAAAGCCAAAGTGTCTAATGCACGTCTGATGCGCTGGGCATTACTTCTGCAACCCTACAGGTTTCGCATTATTTCCATCAAGGGTTCTGAAAATGTAGGAGCTGATTGTCTAAGCAGAATTTAGATATGTATATATTTATGTATAGTTGATTTTATGCCATATTGATTGTGTTTTTTCCAAAAGTTCAGTGAACTTTCTTATGTTGGGGAGATATTGTCACAATCAATATTTAATTATAATTCTATTAACATTATGGTTTTTTGTTTTATTTTATTTACCCTTTACTGGACCTCTTTATATTGTCACCTTTATTGAACCTCAAGTTAAGTTTTGCAGGCATTGGTCAGTTACGACCTATTGTATAGAGGGTATTTAAATCGCTGCATAGCTGACCAAGTAGCCGGGGTCCACGTTTTCATAGCTTTTACATGGTTGACGTACAATCCAAGATGTGTAGCTAAGTAAGTTATCAACGGTAACCATTTCTCCATAAGGGGTAAGTTTGTTTTTTTTTTTATTTCTATATATAGGTTTTGAGTACTACATTTAAGACGTAAAGTTATGTACGAATTTGAGTTAAGTAATGTTTTTGTCACTGTTTACGTATACAGGTTTTGCTGGGTAGAGTTACTCATGCGTGTATAGTTCTATTTTTATGCAATGTACTAAGTTATGTACGCACGTAAGCTATTTTGTTTTGCCGCTTATAAGTCGGTGTTGTGGGTTTAATAGTTAAAACTACTTTTGTTAAGATGTTGTGTATTCTTAACGTTTTTCTTATTATAATAGTGTTCGGTTAGAATTACCGGTACTGTTTTGTATGGTGTGCCATAAGTGCAACTGTAGTCAATGTTGACGTGTTATTTTTAGTATACGTAACTTGCGACTTAAAATATTATTTAATTTAAAGGTTCCAGAGATATTCCAGACATATACCAGACATATACCAGTCCTATTACAGCTATGTTCCAGGCATTTTGTGCGGACACGTGTTACCAGCGTCACCTGGACCGGAAACCCACTGGGAGCCAGTTGACAGGAGTCTGTCGTGAAACGGGGAGAGTCAGGACGCCGTCGCGTGGTATACTGGGATGGATATAGATAATCTATAGTGTTAAAGTGATATTTATTGTACATAATTTGTGTATAAATATGTTGTAAATATTGTTTTTCTTATTGATTTTATATATAGATAAAAAATTGTAAATAGAAAAAAAAATCTTGTTGTGTCTGACTGAACAGAGCACGACGGCTGTCATGACAAAAAGATAACACATTAGATTATCATATCTGTTTCATATTTGGATATCTTGCTAGAAAAAAGTTAGTTTTTGGTAACCTAACAATCAAGCTCTATGATAAACGTGACGACTTTAACTTTTCATTCCTCAGCTTCCTTTACTTATGCAGCAATATCCCCTTAACACCTGCATACGAAGTTTACATCTCTCAATTGCTTCGATACGCAAGAGCATGCTCCACGTATGAACAATATCTAAAAACGAGGAAAGTTATATACAAACAAGAATATCAACAGTTTCGTTTAATGTCATTTTTTTAAAAGTTCTCTGAACGTTACAACGACCTTGTCATCATACACAATCAATCATGAACTCAGTCAAATGCTGACTGACATTTTAGTACTTATTATGACATGACAAGGAGCACACTGTAGGTACGACCAGTCGGAAGGGGATGCTCATTCCCCCACGGCACTTAATCCCATCTCTAGTGGTTTTAGAGGTCATGTTTGCTGATCCTGATTTGTATTAATGGCGTTTTGAGCTTGAATATTGTTCGTTATCTCCATATACGTCATATCAATATTTTGTTGGTAATTATGAAAGTAGAAAATCATATGAATAAAATGCATGTATTTTTGCACTCTGTTTCTAGAGTATCAAGTAAGGATTTTTCAGCAGCTCCCTCAAGTATTTGACTATACTTAAGAAGTTCCAAATAGATATGTTGATATATGATTTTATTTCAAAGTCTTGTTTTTAAAATTTCTTAAACTTTTAAATGTAAATTAGAAATAAATTTATCAAGTCAAACATATAGCACACTACTAAGAACTGATTCAGAAAATATTCATTGCCAATAGTGTTATTACTAAAAGTGACATTAAAACTCTGGATTCGTTGTATATTCTTTCTCCGGAATTTCCCATCTCTAAAAGTAACAAAAATAAAGCTTTTTAATTACTTCCTGGTGATGAATAGTGTATGAATTTTGAAAAAAAATCCAGTCACAAACGGATTTTGTTGAAATCAACTATAAATCTCTCCGGTCTCTTACTCACCATATTGACAAATGTAGGAGTATTTGAGGTATTTATTCCTACACGGTACGTCGTACCACTTGAACCCGTAGTCGACACGCATCAGTGCGCAGTCGTCCAGGTCCGAGTCAGGGATGTGTGACCCTGCTCTGGTCCCCTGTCCATCCTGCCAGTTCGAATACCTCATGGTCTTATCACCTTGTCAATACAGAAAAGTGTTCGTAAAATGTTAGACTTGATTTGATGGAGACAATTTTACCTTCTGTAAAAATCTTAACAAATCATACAGCATTAAATTTACCTAATAACTGAATAAGCAATAGACACACTATGATGGTTATGGATGGTTATTTGGGAACATAGACATATTTGTTAGGTTTTAGGTCTTTATTTGATGGAAACATCTTTATGTTCTGATTTTATGTCCGGACATTACCGACAGGAATCGACCATCATAAGTTAAAAAAATTAAATTTATTATAATAATTCTTTAAATAAATTATTTGTTTTTTTTTCAGTGAAAAGTCTTTACCGGAGATCCATTCCCACTGTGACTCGTTATCCTTATCAGAAGCGCCAAACCAGAATCCAGTTTTCTCCCCCGTCTGTGACGCCAGGTAGTGCTCTAGAAACTGTTGAAGACCCCTGCTCCTGATCTGGAGAAGATCGCCGCCATCACTGAGACAGGAATTCCGGGCTTCCTCCCAGAACGTGTGATTATAATTAAACTGGAGACAGGAGCTACCGTAGGTAGTCAGGTTAATCGGGGGCAGAGAAGCAGGACAACCCGTTGGGGTTCCCATAGAACCGAGCGAACCTGAAAGTAATATTATCATTTGGTAAATAAATTTGAATTTCTTTTATAAATAAATCTTTTTTGAGAGAAAAATGTATTTTCTTTGTTCTTTTAAAAACATGTTCGTTATTTTTTATTTTACATTTTTCATTAAACCAGAAAGATAGTGTTTATGAAACGTCAAATATTTACCTGGTTCAACATAATAAAATAGACAGAACAGCGTGAAGTAGATAGAACTCATAGTGTCCAAATCCAAAATACAAAACAGAGGTCAGTTATTACCAGGTGGATTCATTAAAATAACATATCTATATTGAAGGTTGAGTTTATATGCATTTTACAATCCATGATAATAATTCAAATGGGAAACTTCCGTGTTCATACAATAGAAAGGTTATTAACTAATAAATTTCTGATATGATTAGATATATATCGGTGTGCTGGATGTCGTGAAATTGAAAGTCAGGTTATCTTTCTTTATCATGAATATTACAGCAACAATATTTAATGTAATAGCTAGATTTGTTTGTTTGCATTGATAATGTTAATAACTGGATAGATATTGCTTAAATATGTGGAAGTTAAAAACTACTTTATATAAATAGCATATTTATAGTCTCTACATTACCTTTGAAAAAAGTAAAATTTAATGTTGATATTTAATTGCGTTTTATTTGTGATCATGCGGCAGTAGCGTACAGAGTGTCACAAAGGAAATCACTATTAACGTCACGGATAGTATAGATTGTATAACTTTATCAATCTCTCACTAGAGGGCGCGCTCTGCAAGCTTCACTTACACCTCTGTTGTCTTCTAAAAAGTAGTTCGGATTGTCATATAATTAAATGACGCCGGAAAATTTAAACAATGATAGTTTCGTATTCGTATGTATTACCAAAGTTGTTTTAAGTTCTCAGTTACTAAGTATCTTCTTGTTTCCTTGAATGTAAAATGATTAATTGATGGTGTGCTGTTATACGTCCCATTCGAGAATTTTTCACTCGAGACGTCACCAAATAAAAGTGAAGGACTTTAAACTTTTTGGCCTTTACTTGGCACTAGGGGTCATTGAGCATTGAGGGATCGTTGTCGTGCCAACGGCTGTCATAACACTTGGGGTCTCAGTTTTTAAGTTCTCAACCGAAGGACCCGCAAATTTCAATTCAAAGTGCCGAGTGCATGACGAAGAAACAGTTGCTTCCAAATGTTTTATAGACTTACGTCAGTCGCGACCTGGGTCTGAACTCAAGCCCTTCCGATCATGTAGCGAGCGCACTACCGTCTGAGTTACCTTTAACGCAAAATAAAAATGTGTGTTAAAAATCAAAACTACGGAAGCCCATTTAGGACCTATCAAAAAATATTATTGAATTCGTTATAACGAATTTAATTTGTTATGACAGATTTATTAAATTCGTTATAACGAATTTAATTTGTTATAACAGATTAATTGAATTCATTGTAACGAATTTAAATTGTTATAACAGATTCATTGAATTCATAATGACCACAAAACTTTAAAAATGACAAATGGACATAAAGTATACTAAACAGTTATCAAGCTTAGAAGTTCGCTGAAAAAAATCGTAACTGGAATTCCTAAATTTACTTACCTTGTCATTGGTCATTTGCAAACTTATTTTTAAAAAAATATTCTGCTGATTATACAAACAAGTACTCTGTAGTTGACTTAAAAAATGATTGATTTTTTTATATTAGCAAAATCTATGTGCAGTATGTGGTGTTTGGAGACGAGGTCTTCCAACAATCTATTGGAATTCCCAAGGGTACCAATCTACCAGACCTATTTTTAAATTAATTCTTCTTCATATTTTTTGCATAAAAAGAAGAAAACACTTGGTGTATATATTCGCATATATATATATATATATATATATATATATATATATATATATATATATAAGTAGTATAAGCAGCCTAGATGGGTGGGTCAATATCTAGGACATCCCACTGAGGGGGATAGGTGGGTCAACTGAGTGCAGCTCCTGGGGGGGGGGATAGGTGGGTCAACTGA